>NW_027314938.1:0-135523 GCF_023375885.2 Dermacentor andersoni | reverse complement strand
TGCTAAAAAGAGCAGCATCGGCATGCTTAGCACGTTGTTTGGTAGAAATCCACGTGCGCGTTCTGCGAAAAGCACCATTTGCATGCACATCTTGTGGTTTTGCAGAAAACTTCAATCTCGTCTACCAAAAGATGCATGTGCATGCTTAAAACGCGTTTTCGCACAAATCCGTGCGCGGGTGCTAAAAAGAGCAGCATCGGCATGCTTAGCACGTCGTTTGGTAGAAATCCACGTGCGCGTTCTGCCAAGAGCACCATTTGCATGCACATCTTGTGGTTTTGCAGAAAACTTCATCCGCGTCTACCAAAAGATGCATGTGCATGCTTCAAACGCGTTTTCGCACGAATCCGTGCGCGGGTGCTAAAAAGAGCAGCATCGGCATGCTTAGCACGTCGTTTGGTAGAAATCCACGTGCGCGTTCTGCCAAAAGCACCATTTGCATGCACATCTTGTGGTTTTGCAGAAAACTTCATCCGCGTCTACCAAACGATGCATGTGCATGCTTAAAACGCGTTTTCGCACGAATCCGTGCGCGGGTGCTAAAAAGAGCAGCATCGGCATGCTTAGCACGTTGTTTGGTAGAAATCCACGTGCGCGTTCTGCGAAAAGCACCATTTGCATGCACATCTTGTGGTTTTGCCGAAAACTTCAATCTCGTCTACCAAAAGATGCATGTGCATGCTTAAAACGCGTTTTCGCACAAATCCGTGCGCGGGTGCTAAAAAGAGCAGCATCGGCATGCTTAGCACGTCGTTTGGTAGAAATCCACGTGCGCGTTCTGCCAAAAGCACCATTTGCATGCACATCTTGTGGTTTTGCAGAAAACTTCATCCGCGTCTACCAAAAGATGCATGTGCATGCTTAAAACGCGTTTTCGCGCGAATCCGTGCGCGGGTGCTAAAAAGAGCAGCATCGGCATGCTTAGCACGTCGTTTGGTAGAAATCCACGTGCGCGTTCTGCCAAAAGCACCATTTGCATGCACATCTTGTGGTTTTGCAGAAAACTTCAATCTCGTCTACCAAAAGATGCATGTGCATGCTTAAAACGCGTTTTCGCACAAATCTGTGCGCGGGTGCTAAAAAAGGCAGCATCGGCATGCTTAGCACGTCGTTTGGTAGAAATCCACGTGCGCGTTCTGCCAAAAGCACCATTTGCATGCACATCTTGTGGTTTTGCAGAAAACTTCAATCTCGTCTACCAAAAGATGCATGTGCATGCTTAAAACGCGTTTTCGCACGAATCCGTGCGCGGGTGCTAAAAAGAGCAGCATCGGCATGCTTAGCACGTTGTTTGGTAGAAATCCACGTGCTCGTTCTGCGAAAAGCACCATTTACATGCACATATTGTGGTTTTGCAGAAAACTTCAATCTCGTCTACCAAAAGATTCATGTGCATGCTTAAACCGCGTTTTCGCACGAATCCGTGCGCGGGTGCTAAAAAGAGCAGCATCGCCATGCTTAGCACGTCGTTTGGTAGAAATCCACGTGCGCGTTCTGCCAAAAGCACCATTTGCATGCACATCTTGTGGTTTTGCAGAAAACTTCATCCGCGTCTACCAAAAGATGCATGTGCATGCTTAAAACGCGTTTTCGCGCGAATCCGTGCGCGGGTGCTAAAAAGAGCAGCATCGGCATGCTTAGCACGTCGTTTGGTAGAAATCCACGTGCGCGTTCTGCCAAAAGCACCATTTGCATGCACATCTTGTGGTTTTGCAGAAAACTTCAATCTCGTCTACCAAAAGATGCATGTGCATGCTTAAAACGCGTTTTCGCACGAATCCGTGCGCGGGTGCTAAAAAGAGCAGCATCGGCATGCTTAGCACGTTGTTTGGTAGAAATCCACGTGCGCGTTCTGCGAAAAGCACCATTTGCATGCACATCTTGTGGTTTTGCAGAAAACTTCAATCTCGTCTACCAAAAGATGCATGTGCATGCTTAAAACGCGTTTTCGCACGAATCCGTGCGCGGGTGCTAAAAAGAGCAGCATCGGCATGCTTAGCACGTTGTTTGGTAGAAATCCACGTGCGCGTTCTGCGAAAAGCACCATTTGCATGCACATCTTGTGCTTTTGCAGAAAACTTCAATCTCGTGTACCAAAAGATGCATGTGCATGCTTAAAACGCGTTTTCGCACGAATCCGTGCGCGGGTGCTAAAAAGAGCAGCATCGGCATGCTTAGCACGTTGTTTGGTAGAAATCCACGTGCGCGTTCTGCGAAAAGCACCATTTGCATGCACATCTTGTGGTTTTGCAGAAAACTTCAATCTCGTCTACCAAAAGATGCATGTGCATGCTTAAAACGCGTTTTCGCACAAATCCGTGCGCGGGTGCTAAAAAGAGCAGCATCGGCATGCTTAGCACGTTGTTTGGTAGAAATCCACGTGGGCGTTCTGCGAAAAGCACCATTTGCATGCACATCTTGTGGTTTTGCAGAAAACTTCAATCTCGTCTACCAAAAGATGCATGTGCATGCTTAAAACGCGTTTTCGCACGATTCCGTGCGCGGGTGCTAAAAAGAGCAGCATCGGCATGCTTAGCACGTTGTTTGGCAGAAATCCACGTGCGCGTTCTGCGAAAAGCACCATTTGCATGCACATCTTGTGGTTTTGCAGAAAACTTCAATCTCGTCTACCAAAGATGCATGTGCATGCTTAAAACGCGTTTTCGCACGAATCCGTGCGCGGGTGCTAAAAAGAGCAGCATCGGCATGCTTAGCACGTTGTTTGGTAGAAATCCACGTGCGCGTTCTGCGAAAAGCACCATTTGCATGCACATCTTGTGGTTTTGCAGAAAACTTCAATCTCGTCTACCAAAAGATGCATGTGCATGCTTAAAACGCGTTTTCGCACGAATCCGTGCGCGGGTGCTAAAAAGAGCAGCATCGGCATGCTTAGCACGTTGTTTGGTAGAAATCCATGTGCGCGTCCTGCGAAAAGCACCATTTGCATGCACATCTTGTGGTTTTGCAGAAAACTTCAATCTCGTCTACAAAAAGATGCATGTGCATGCTTAAAACGCGTTTTCGCACGAATCCGTGCGCGGGTGCTAAAAAGAGCAGCATCGGCATGCTTAGCACGTTGTTTGGTAGAAATCCACGTGCGCGTTCTGCGAAAAGCACCATTTGCATGCACATCTTGTGGTTTTGCAGAAAACTTCAATCTCGTCTACCAAAAGATGCATGTGCATGCTTAAAACGCGTTTTCGCACAAATCCGTGCGCGGGTGCTAAAAAGAGCAGCATCGGCATGCTTAGCACGTTGTTTGGTAGAAATCCACGTGCGCGTTCTGCGAAAAGCACCATTTGCATGCACATCTTGTGGTTTTGCAGAAAACTTCAATCTCGTCTACCAAAAGATGCATGTGCATGCTTAAAACGCGTTTTCGCACAAATCCGTGCGCGGGTGCTAAAAAGAGCAGCATCGGCATGCTTAGCACGTTGTTTGGTAGAAATCCACGTGCGCGTTCTGCGAAAAGCACCATTTGCATGCACATCTTGTGGTTTTGCAGAAAACTTCAATCTCGTCTACCAAAAGATGCATGTGCATGCTTAAAACGCGTTTTCGCACAAATCCGTGCGCGGGTGCTTAAAAGAGCAGCATCGGCATGCTTAGCACGTTGTTTGGTAGAAATCCACGTGCGCGTTCTGCGAAAAGCACCATTTGCATGCACATCTTGTGGTTTTGCAGAAAACTTCAATCTCGTCTACCAAAAGATGCATGTGCATGCTTAAAACGCGTTTTCGCACGAATCCGTGCGCGGGTGCTAAAAAGAGCAGCATCGGCATGCTTAGCACGTTGTTTGGTAGAAATCCACGTGCGCGTTCTGCGAAAAGCACCATTTGCATGCACATCTTGTGGTTTTGCAGAAAACTTCAATCTCGTCTACCAAAAGATGCATGTGCATGCTTAAAACGCGTTTTCGCACGAATCCGTGCGCGGGTGCTAAAAAGAGCAGCATCGGCATGCTTAGCACGTTGTTTGGTAGAAATCCACGTGCGCGTTCTGCGAAAAGCACCATTTGCATGCACATCTTGTGGTTTTGCAGAAAACTTCAATCTCGTCTACCAAAAGATGCATGTGCATGCTTAAAACGCGTTTTCGCACAAATCCGTGCGCGGGTGCTAAAAAGAGCAGCATCGGCATGCTTAGCACGTTGTTTGGTAGAAATCCACGTTGGCGTTCTGCGAAAAGCACCATTTGCATGCACATCTTGTGGTTTTGCAGGAAACTTCAATCTCGTCTACCAAAAGATGCATGTGCATGCTTAAAACGCGTTTTCGCACGAATCCGTGCGCGGGTGCTAAAAAGAACAGCATCGGCATGCTTAGCACGTTGTTTGGTAGAAATCCACGTGCGCGTTCTGCGAAAAGCACCATTTGCAT
The DNA here is from genome assembly GCF_023375885.2 of Dermacentor andersoni. Lineage (NCBI taxonomy): Eukaryota > Metazoa > Arthropoda > Arachnida > Ixodida > Ixodidae > Dermacentor > Dermacentor andersoni. The sequence goes on along the minus strand of NW_027314938.1, from coordinate 131,144 downwards.
GCACATCTTGTGGTTTTGCAGAAAACTTCAATCTCGTCTACCAAAAGATGCATGTGCATGCTTAAAACGCGTTTTCGCACAAATCCGTGCGCGGGTGCTAAAAAGAGCAGCATCGGCATGCTTAGCACGTTGTTTGGTAGAAATCCACGTTGGCGTTCTGCGAAAAGCACCATTTGCATGCACATCTTGTGGTTTTGCAGAAAACTTCAATCTCGTCTACCAAAAGATGCATGTGCATGCTTAAAACGCGTTTTCGCACAAATCCGTGCGCGGGTGCTAAAAAGAGCAGCATCGGCATGCTTAGCACGTTGTTTGGTAGAAATCCACGTGCGCGTTCTGCGAAAAGCACCATTTGCATTCACATCTTGTAGTTTTGCAGAAAACTTCAATCTCGTCTACCAAAAGATGCATGTGCATGCTTAAAACGCTTTTTCGCACGAATGCGTGCGCGGGTGCTAAAAAGAACAGCATCGGCATGCTTAGCACGTTGTTTGGTAGAAATCCACGTGCGCGTTCTGGGAAAAGCACCATTTGCATGCACATCTTGTGGTTTTGCAGAAAACTTCATCCGCGTCTACCAAAAGATACATGTGCATGCTTAAAACGCGTTTTCGCACAAATCCGTGCGCGAGTGCTAAAAAGAGCAGCATCGGCATGCTTAGCACGTCGTTTGGTAGAAATCCACGTGCGCGTTCAGCCAAAAGCACCATTTGCATGCACATCTTGTGGTTTTGCAGAAAACTTCATCCGCGTCTACCAAAAGATGCATGTGCATGCTTAAAACGCGTTTTCGCACAAATCCGTGCGCGGGTGCTAAAAAGAGCAGCATCGGCATGCTTAGCACGTCGTTTGGTAGAAATCCTCGTGCGCGTTCTGCCAAAAGCACCATTTGCATGCCCATCTTGTGGTTTTGCAGAAAACTTCATCCGCGTCTACCAAAAGATGCATGTGCATGCTTAAAACGCGTTTTCGCACAAATCTGTGCGCGGGTGCTAAAAAAGGCAGCATCGGCATGCTTAGCACGTCGTTTGGTAGAAATCCACGTGCGCGTTCTGCCAAAAGCACCATTTGCATGCACATCTTGTGGTTTTGCAGAAAACTTCAATCTCGTCTACCAAAAGATGCATGTGCATGCTTAAAACGCGTTTTCGCACAATCCGTGCGCGGGTGCTTAAAAGAGCAGCATCGGCATGCTTAGCACGTTGTTTGGTAGAAATCCACGTGCGCGTTCTGCGAAAAGCACCATTTGCATGCACATCTTGTGGTTTTGCAGAAAACTTCAATCTCGTCTACCAAAAGATGCATGTGCATGCTTAAAACGCGTTTTCGCACGAATCCGTGCGCGGGTGCTAAAAGAGCAGCATCGGCATGCTTAGCACGTTGTTTGGTAGAAATCCACGTGCGCGTTCTGCGAAAAGCACCATTTGCATGCACATCTTGTGGTTTTGCAGAAAACTTCAATCTCGTCTACCAAAAGATGCATGTGCATGCTTAAAACGCGTTTTCGCACGAATCCGTGCGCGGGTGCTAAAAAGAGCAGCATCGGCATGCTTAGCACGTTGTTTGGTAGAAATCCACGTGCGCGTTCTGCGAAAAGCACCATTTGCATGCACATCTTGTGGTTTTGCAGAAAACTTCAATCTCGTCTACCAAAAGATGCATGTGCATGCTTAAAACGCGTTTTCGCAGAAATCCGTGCGCGGGTGCTAAAAAGAGCAGCATCGGCATGCTTAGCACGTTGTTTGGTAGAAATCCACGTTGGCGTTCTGCGAAAAGCACCATTTGCATGCACATCTTGTGGTTTTGCAGGAAACTTCAATCTCGTCTACCAAAAGATGCATGTGCATGCTTAAAACGCGTTTTCGCACGAATCCGTGCGCGGGTGCTAAAAAGAACAGCATCGGCATGCTTAGCACGTTGTTTGGTAGAAATCCACGTGCGCGTTCTGCGAAAAGCACCATTTGCATGCACATCTTGTGGTTTTGCAGAAAACTTCAATCTCGTCTACCAAAAGATGCATGTGCATGCTTAAAACGCGTTTTCGCACAAATCCGTGCGCGGGTGCTAAAAAGAGCAGCATCGGCATGCTTAGCACGTTGTTTGGTAGAAATCCACGTTGGCGTTCTGCGAAAAGCACCATTTGCATGCACATCTTGTGGTTTTGCAGGAAACTTCAATCTCGTCTACCAAAAGATGCATGTGCATGCTTAAAACGCGTTTTCGCACGAATCCGTGCGCGGGTGCTAAAAAGAGCAGCATCGGCGTGCTTAGCACGTTGTTTGGTAGAAATCCACGTGCGCGTTCTGCGAAAAGCACCATTTGCATGCACATCTTGTGGTTTTGCAGAAAACTTCAATCTCGTCTACCAAAAGATGCATGTGCATGCTTAAAACGCGTTTTCGCACAAATCCGTGCGCGGGTGCTAAAAAGAGCAGCATCGGCATGCTTAGCACGTCGTTTGGTAGAAATCCACGTGCGCGTTCTGCCAAGAGCACCATTTGCATGCACATCTTGTGTTTTTGCAGAAAACTTCATCCGCGTCTACCAAAAGATGCATGTGCATGCTTCAAACGCGTTTTCGCACGAATCCATGCGCGGGTGCTAAAAATAGCAGCATCGGCATGCTTAGCACGTCGTTTGGTAGAAATCCACGTGCGCGTTCTGCCAAAAGCACCATTTGCATGCACATCTTGTGGTTTTGCAGAAAACTTCATCCGCGTCTACCAAAAGATACATGTGCATGCTTAAAACGCGTTTTCGCACGAATCCGTGCGCGGGTGCTAAAAAGAGCAGCATCGGCATGCTTAGCACGTTGTTTGGTAGAAATCCACGTGCGCGTTCTGCGAAAAGCACCATTTGCATGCACATCTTGAGGTTTTGCAGAAAACTTCAATCTCGTCTACCAAAAGATGCATGTGCATGCTTAAAACGCGTTTTCGCACAAATCCGTGCGCGGGTGCTAAAAAGAGCAGCATCGGCATGCTTAGCACGTCGTTTGGTAGAAATCCACGTGCGCGTTCTGCCAAGAGCACCATTTGCATGCACATCTTGTGGTTTTGCAGAAAACTTCATCCGCGTCTACCAAAAGATGCATGTGCATGCTTCAAACGCGTTTTCGCACGAATCCATGCGCGGGTGCTAAAAATAGCAGCATCGGCATGCTTAGCACGTCGTTTGGTAGAAATCCACGTGCGCGTTCTGCCAAAAGCACCATTTGCATGCACATCTTGTGGTTTTGCAGAAAACTTCATCCGCGTCTACCAAAAGATACATGTGCATGCTTAAAACGCGTTTTCGCACGAATCCGTGCGCGGGTGCTAAAAAGAGCAGCATCGGCATGCTTAGCACGTTGTTTGGTAGAAATCCACGTGCGCGTTCTGCGAAAAGCACCATTTGCATGCACATCTTGAGGTTTTGCAGAAAACTTCAATCTCGTCTACCAAAAGATGCATGTGCATGCTTAAAACGCGTTTTCGCACAAATCCGTGCGCGGGTGCTAAAAAGAGCAGCATCGGCATGCTTAGCACGTCGTTTGGTAGAAATCCACGTGCGCGTTCTGCCAAAAGCACCATTTGCATGCACATCTTGTGGTTTTCCAGAAAACTTCAATCTCGTCTACCAAAAGATGCATGTGCGTGCTTAAAACGCGTTTTCGCACGAATCCGTGCGCGGGTGCTAAAAAGAGCAGCATCGGCATGCTGAGCACGTTGTTTGGTAGAAATCTACGTGCGCGTTCTGCGAAAAGCACCATTTGCATGCACATCTTGTGGTTTTGCAGAAAACTTCAATCTCGTCTACCAAAAGATGCATGTGCATGCTTAAAACGCGTTTTCGCACGAATCCGTGCGCGGGTGCTAAAAAGAGCAGCATCGGCATGCTTAGCACGTTGTTTGGTAGAAATCCACGTGCGCGTTCTGCGAAAAGCACCATTTGCATGCACATCTTGTGGTTTTGCAGAAAACTTCAATCTCGTCTACCAAAAGATGCATGTGCATGCTTAAAACGCGTTTTCGCACGAATCCGTGCGCGGGTGCTAAAAAGAGCAGCATCGGCATGCTTAGCACGTTGTTTGGTAGAAATCCACGTGCGCGTTCTGCGAAAAGCACCATTTGCATGCACATCTTGTGGTTTTGCAGAAAACTTCAATCTCGTCTACCAAAAGATGCATGTGCATGCTTAAAACGCGTTTTCGCACAAATCCGTGCGCGGGTGCTAAAAAGAGCAGCATCGGCATGCTTAGCACGTTGTTTGGTAGAAATCCACGTGCGCGTTCTGCGAAAAGCACCATTTGCATGCACATCTTGTGGTTTTTAAGAAAACTTGAATCTCGTCTACCAAAAGATGCATGTGCATGCTTAAAACGCTTTTTCGCACGAATGCGTGCGCGGGTGCTAAAAAGAACAGCATCGGCATGCTTAGCACGTCGTTTGGTAGAAATCCACGTGCGCGTTCTGCCAAAAGCACCATTTGCATGCACATCTTGTGGTTTTGCAGAAAACTTCATCCGCGTCTACCAAAAGATGCATGTGCATGCTTAAAACGCGTTTTCGCGCGAATCCGTGCGCGGGTGCTAAAAAGAGCAGCATCGGCATGCTTAGCACGTCGTTTGGTAGAAATCCACGTGCGCGTTCTGCCAAAAGCACCATTTGCATGCACATCTTGTGGTTTTGCAGAAAACTTCAATCTCGTCTACCAAAAGATGCATGTGCATGCTTAAAACGCGTTTTCGCACGAATCCGTGCGCGGGTGCTAAAAAGAGCAGCATCGGCATGCTTAGCACGTTGTTTGGTAGAAATCCACCTGCGCGTTCTGCGAAAAGCACCATTTGCATGCACATCTTGTGGTTTTGCAGAAAACTTCAATCTCGTCTACCAAAAGATGCATGTGCATGCTTAAAACGCGTTTTCGCACAAATCCGTGCGCGGGTGCTAAAAAGAGCAGCATCGGCATGCTTAGCACGTTGTTTGGTAGAAATCCACGTGCGCGTTCTGCGAAAAGCACCATTTGCATTCACATCTTGTAGTTTTGCAGAAAACTTCAATCTCGTCTACCAAAAGATGCATGTGCATGCTTAAAACGCTTTTTCGCACGAATGCGTGCGCGGGTGCTAAAAAGAACAGCATCGGCATGCTTAGCACGTCGTTTGGTAGAAATCCACGTGCGCGTTCTGCCAAAAGCACCATTTGCATGCACATCTTGTGGTTTTGCAGAAAACTTCAATCTCGTCTACCAAAAGATGCATGTGCATGCTTAAAACGCGTTTTCGCACAAATCCGTGCGCGGGTGCTTAAAAGAGCAGCATCGGCATGCTTAGCACGTTGTTTGGTAGAAATCCACGTGCGCGTTCTGCGAAAAGCACCATTTGCATGCACATCTTGTGGTTTTGCAGAAAACTTCAATCTCGTCTACCAAAAGATGCATGTGCATGCTTAAAACGCGTTTTCGCACGAATCCGTGCGCGGGTGCTAAAAAGAGCAGCATCGGCATGCTTAGCACGTTGTTTGGTAGAAATCCACGTGCGCGTTCTGCGAAAAGCACCATTTGCATGCACATCTTGTGGTTTTGCAGAAAACTTCAATCTCGTCTACCAAAAGATGCATGTGCATGCTTAAAACGCGTTTTCGCACGAATCCGTGCGCGGGTGCTAAAAAGAGCAGCATCGGCATGCTTAGCACGTTGTTTGGTAGAAATCCACGTGCGCGTTCTGCGAAAAGCACCATTTGCATGCACATCTTGTGGTTTTGCAGAAAACTTCAATCTCGTCTACCAAAAGATGCATGTGCATGCTTAAAACGCGTTTTCGCACAAATCCGTGCGCGGGTGCTAAAAAGAGCAGCATCGGCATGCTTAGCACGTTGTTTGGTAGAAATCCACGTTGGCGTTCTGCGAAAAGCACCATTTGCATGCACATCTTGTGGTTTTGCAGGAAACTTCAATCTCGTCTACCAAAAGATGCATGTGCATGCTTAAAACGCGTTTTCGCACGAATCCGTGCGCGGGTGCTAAAAAGAACAGCATCGGCATGCTTAGCACGTTGTTTGGTAGAAATCCACGTGCGCGTTCTGCGAAAAGCACCATTTGCATGCACATCTTGTGGTTTTGCAGAAAACTTCAATCTCGTCTACCAAAAGATGCATGTGCATGCTTAAAACGCGTTTTCGCACAAATCCGTGCGCGGGTGCTTAAAAGAGCAGCATCGGCATGCTTAGCACGTTGTTTGGTAGAAATCCACGTGCGCGTTCTGCGAAAAGCACCATTTGCATTCACATCTTGTAGTTTTGCAGAAAACTTCAATCTCGTCTACCAAAAGATGCATGTGCATGCTTAAAACGCTTTTTCGCACGAATGCGTGCGCGGGTGCTAAAAAGAACAGCATCGGCATGCTTAGCACGTCGTTTGGTAGAAATCCACGTGCGCGTTCTGCCAAAAGCACCATTTGCATGCACATCTTGTGGTTTTGCAGAAAACTTCAATCTCGTCTACCAAAAGATGCATGTGCATGCTTAAAACGCGTTTTCGCACGAATCCGTGCGCGGGTGCTAAAAAGAGCAGCATCGGCATGCTTAGCACGTTGTTTGGTAGAAATCCACGTGCGCGTTCTGCGAAAAGCACCATTTGCATGCACATCTTGTGGTTTTGCAGAAAACTTCAATCTCGTCTACCAAAAGATGCATGTGCATGCTTAAAACGCGTTTTCGCACAAATCCGTGCGCGGGTGCTAAAAAGAGCAGCATCGGCATGCTTAGCACGTTGTTTGGTAGAAATCCACGTGCGCGTTCTGCGAAAAGCACCATTTGCATGCACATCTTGTGGTTTTTAAGAAAACTTGAATCTCGTCTACCAAAAGATGCATGTGCATGCTTAAAACGGTTTTTCGCACGAATCCGTGCGCGGGTGCTAAAAAGAGCAGCATCGGCATGCTTAGCACGTTGTTTGGTAGAAATCCACGTGCGCGTTCTGCAAAAAGCACCATTTGCATGCACATCTTGTGGTTTTGCAGAAAACTTCAATCTCGTCTACCAAAAGATGCATGTGCATGCTTAAAACGCGTTTTCGCACGAATCCGTGCGCGGGTGCTTAAAAGAGCAGCATCGGCATGCTTAGCACGTTGTTTGGTAGAAATCCACGTGCGCGTTCTGCGAAAAGCACCATTTGCATGCACATCTTGTGGTTTTGCAGAAAACTTCAATCTCGTCTACCAAAAGATGCATGTGCATGCTTAAAACGCGTTTTCGCACGAATCCGTGCGCGGGTGCTAAAAAGAGCAGCATCGGCATGCTTAGCACGTTGTTTGGTAGAAATCCACGTGCGCGTTCTGCGAAAAGCACCATTTGCATGCACATCTTGTGGTTTTGCAGAAAACTTCAATCTCGTCTACCAAAAGATGCATGTGCATGCTTAAAACGCGTTTTCGCACGAATCCGTGCGCGGGTGCTAAAAAGAGCAGCATCGGCATGCTTAGCACGTTGTTTGGTAGAAATCCACGTGCGCGTTCTGCGAAAAGCACCATTTGCATGCACATCTTGAGGTTTTGCAGAAAACTTCAATCTCGTCTACCAAAAGATGCATGTGCATGCTTAAAACGCGTTTTCGCACAAATCCGTGCGCGGGTGCTAAAAAGAGCAGCATCGGCATGCTTAGCACGTCGTTTGGTAGAAATCCACGTGCGCGTTCTGCCAAGAGCACCATTTGCATGCACATCTTGTGGTTTTGCAGAAAACTTCATCCGCGTCTACCAAAAGATGCATGTGCATGCTTCAAACGCGTTTTCGCACGAATCCATGCGCGGGTGCTAAAAATAGCAGCATCGGCATGCTTAGCACGTCGTTTGGTAGAAATCCACGTGCGCGTTCTGCCAAAAGCACCATTTGCATGCACATCTTGTGGTTTTGCAGAAAACTTCATCCGCGTCTACCAAAAGATACATGTGCATGCTTAAAACGCGTTTTCGCACGAATCCGTGCGCGGGTGCTAAAAAGAGCAGCATCGGCATGCTTAGCACGTTGTTTGGTAGAAATCCACGTGCGCGTTCTGCGAAAAGCACCATTTGCATGCACATCTTGAGGTTTTGCAGAAAACTTCAATCTCGTCTACCAAAAGATGCATGTGCATGCTTAAAACGCGTTTTCGCACAAATCCGTGCGCGGGTGCTAAAAAGAGCAGCATCGGCATGCTTAGCACGTCGTTTGGTAGAAATCCACGTGCGCGTTCTGCCAAAAGCACCATTTGCATGCACATCTTGTGGTTTTGCAGAAAACTTCATCCGCGTCTACCAAAAGATGCATGTGCATGCTTAAAACGCGTTTTCGCGCGAATCCGTGCGCGGGTGCTAAAAAGAGCAGCATCGGCATGCTTAGCACGTCGTTTGGTAGAAATCCACGTGCGCGTTCTGCCAAAAGCACCATTTGCATGCACATCTTGTGGTTTTCCAGAAAACTTCAATCTCGTCTACCAAAAGATGCATGTGCGTGCTTAAAACGCGTTTTCGCACGAATCCGTGCGCGGGTGCTAAAAAGAGCAGCATCGGCATGCTGAGCACGTTGTTTGGTAGAAATCTACGTGCGCGTTCTGCGAAAAGCACCATTTGCATGCACATCTTGTGGTTTTGCAGAAAACTTCAATCTCGTCTACCAAAAGATGCATGTGCATGCTTAAAACGCGTTTTCGCACGAATCCGTGCGCGGGTGCTAAAAAGAGCAGCATCGGCATGCTTAGCACGTTGTTTGGTAGAAATCCACGTGCGCGTTCTGCGAAAAGCACCATTTGCATGCACATCTTGTGGTTTTGCAGAAAACTTCAATCTCGTCTACCAAAAGATGCATATGCATGCTTAAAACGCGTTTTCGCACAAATCCGTGCGCGGGTGCTAAAAAGAGCAGCATCGGCATGCTTAGCACGTTGTTTGGTAGAAATCCACGTGGGCGTTCTGCGAAAAGCACCATTTGCATGCACATCTTGTGGTTTTGCAGAAAACTTCATTCTCGTCTACCAAAAGATGCATGTGCATGCTTAAAACGCGTTTTCGCACGAATCCGTGCGCGGGTGCTAAAAAGAGCAGCATCGGCATGCTTAGCACGTTGTTTGGTAGAAATCCACGTGCGCGTTCTGCGAAAAGCACCATTTGCATGCACATCTTGAGGTTTTGCAGAAAACTTCAATCTCGTCTACCAAAAGATGCATGTGCATGCTTAAAACGCGTTTTCGCACAAATCCGTGCGCGGGTGCTAAAAAGAGCAGCATCGGCATGCTTAGCACGTCGTTTGGTAGAAATCCACGTGCGCGTTCTGCCAAAAGCACCATTTGCATGCACATCTTGTGGTTTTGCAGAAAACTTCATCCGCGTCTACCAAAAGATGCATGTGCACGCTTAAAACGCGTTTTCGCGCGAATCCGTGCGCGGGTGCTAAAAAGAGCAGCATCGGCATGCTTAGCACGTCGTTTGGTAGAAATCCACGTGCGCGTTCTGCCAAAAGCACCATTTGCATGCACATCTCGTGGTTTTGCAGAAAACTTCAATCTCGTCTACCAAAAGATGCATGTGCGTGCTTAAAACGCGTTTTCGCACGAATCCGTGCGCGGGTGCTAAAAAGAGCAGCATCGGCATGTTGAGCACGTTGTTTGGTAGAAATCCACGTGCGCGTTCTGCGAAAAGCACCATTTGCATGCACATCTTGTTTTGCAGAAAACTTCAATCTCGTCTACCAAAAGATGCATGTGCATGCTTAAAACGCGTTTTCGCACGAATCCGTGCGCGGGTGCTAAAAAGAGCAGCATCGGCATGCTTAGCACGTTGTTTGGTAGAAATCCACGTGCGCGTTCTGCGAAAAGCACCATTTGCATGCACATCTTGTGGTTTTGCAGAAAACTTCAATCTCGTCTACCAAAAGATGCATGTGCATGCTTAAAACGCGTTTTCGCACAAATCCGTGCGCGGGTGCTAAAAAGAGCAGCATCGGCATGCTTAGCACGTTGTTTGGTAGAAATCCACGTGGGCGTTCTGCGAAAAGCACCATTTGCATGCACATCTTGTGGTTTTGCAGAAAACTTCATTCTCGTCTACCAAAAGATGCATGTGCATGCTTAAAACGCGTTTTCGCACGAATCCGTGCGCGGGTGCTAAAAAGAGCAGCATCGGCATGCTTAGCACGTTGTTTGGTAGAAATCCACGTGCGCGTTCTGCGAAAAGCACCATTTGCATGCACATATTGTGGTTTTGCAGAAAACTTCAATCTCGTCTACCAAAAGATGCATGTGCATGCTTAAAACGCGTTCTCGCACGAATCCGTGCGCGGGTGCTAAAAAGAGCAGCATCGGCATGCTTAGCACGTTGTTTGGAAGAAATCCACGTGCGCGTTCTGCGAAAAGCACCATTTGCATGCACATCTTGTGGTTTTGCAGAAAACTTCAATCTCGTCTACCAAAAGATGCATGTGCATGCTTAAAACGCGTTTTCGCGCGAATCCGTGCGCGGGTGCTAAAAAGAGCAGCATCGGCATGCTTAGCACGTCGTTTGGTAGAAATCCACGTGCGCGTTCTGCCAAAAGCACCATTTGCATGCACATCTTGTGGTTTTGCAGAAAACTTCAATCTCGTCAACCAAAAGATGCATGTGCATGCTTAAAACGCGTTTTCGCACGAATCCGTGCGCGGGTGCTAAAAAGAGCAGCATCGGCATGCTTAGCACGTCGTTTGGTAGAAATCCACGTGCGCGTTCTGCCAAAAGCACCATTTGCATGCACATCTTGTGGTTTTGCAGAAAACTTCAATCTCGTCTACCAAAAGATGCATGTGCATGCTTAAAACGCGTTTTCGCACGAATCCGTGCGCGGGTGCTAAAAAGAGCAGCATCGGCATGCTTAGCACGTTGTTTGGTAGAAATCCACGTGCGCGTTCTGCGAAAAGCACCATTTGCATGCACATCTTGTGGTTTTGCAGAAAACTTCAATCTCGTCTACCAAAAGATGCATGTGCATGCTTAAAACGCGTTTTCGCACGAATCCGTGCGCGGGTGCTAAAAAGAGCAGCATCGGCATGCTTAGCACGTTGTTTGGTAGAAATCCACGTGCGCGTTCTGCGAAAAGCACCATTTGCATGCACATCTTGTGCTTTTGCAGAAAACTTCAATCTCGTCTACCAAAAGATGCATGTGCATGCTTAAAACGCGTTTTCGCACGAATCCGTGCGCGGGTGCTAAAAAGAGCAGCATCGGCATGCTTAGCACGTTGTTTGGTAGAAATCCACGTGCGCGTTCTGCGAAAAGCACCATTTGCATGCACATCTTGTGGTTTTGCAGAAAACTTCAATCTCGTCTACCAAAAGATCCATGTGCATGCTTAAAACGCGTTTTCGCACAAATCCGTGCGCGGGTGCTAAAAAGAGCAGCATCGGCATGCTTAGCACGTTGTTTGGTAGAAATCCACGTGGGCGTTCTGCGAAAAGCACCATTTGCATGCACATCTTGTGGTTTTGCAGAAAACTTCAATCTCGTCTACCAAAAGATGCATGCGCATGCTTAAAACGCGTTTTCGCACGAATCCGTGCGCGGGTGCTAAAAATAGCAGCATCGGCATGCTTAGCACGTTGTTTGGTAGAAATCCACGTGCGCGTTCTGCGAAAAGCACCATTTGCATGCACATCTTGTGGTTTTGCAGAAAACTTCAATCTCGTCTACCAAAAGGTGCATGTGCATGCTTAAAACGCGTTTTCGCACGAATCCGTGCGCGGGTGCTAAAAAGAGCAGCATCGGCATGCTTAGCACGTTGTTTGGTAGAAATCCACGTGCGCGTTCTGCGAAAAGCACCATTTGCATGCACATCTTGTGGTTTTGCAGAAAACTTCAATCTCGTCTACCAAAAGATGCATGTGCATGCTTAAAACGCGTTTTCGCACGAATCCGGGCGCGGGTGCTAAAAAGAGCAGCATCGGCATGCTTAGCACGTTGTTTGGTAGAAATCCACGTGCGCGTTCTGCGAAAAGCACCATTTGCATGCACATCTTGTGGTTTTGCAGAAAACTTCAATCTCGTCTACCAAAAGATGCATGTGCTTGCTTAAAACGCGTTTTCGCACAAATCCGTGCGCGGGTGCTAAAAAGAGCAGCATCGCCATGCTTAGCACGTCGTTTGGTAGAAATCCACGTGCGCGTTCTGCCAAAAGCACCATTTGCATGCACATCTTGTGGTTTTGCAGAAAACTTCATCCGCGTCTACCAAAAGATGCATGTGCATGCTTAAAACGCGTTTTCGCGCGAATCCGTGCACGGGTGCTAAAAAGAGCAGCATCGGCATGCTTAGCACGTCGTTTGGTAGAAATCCACATGCGCGTTCTGCCAAAAGCACCATTTGCATGCACATCTTGTGGTTTTGCAGAAAACTTCAATCTCGTCTACCAAAAGATGCATGTGCATGCTTAAAACGCGTTTTCGCACGAATCCGTGCGCGGGTGCTAAAAAGAGCAGCATCGGCATGCTTAGCACGTTGTTTGGTAGAAATCCACGTGCGCGTTCTGCGAAAAGCACCATTTGCATGCACATCTTGTGGTTTTGCAGAAAACTTCAATCTCGTCTACCAAAAGATGCATGTGCATGCTTAAAACGCGTTTTCGCACGAATCCGTGCGCGGGTGCTAAAAAGAGCAGCATCGGCATGCTTAGCACGTTGTTTGGTAGAAATCCACGTGCGCGTTCTGCGAAAAGCACCATTTGCATGCACATCTTGTGGTTTTGCAGAAAACTTCAATCTCGTCTACCAAAAGATGCATGTGCATGCTTAAAACGCGTTTTCGCACAAATCCGTGCGCGGGTGCTAAAAAGAGCAGCATCGGCATGCTTAGCACGTTGTTTGGTAGAAATCCACGTGGGCGTTCTGCGAAAAGCACCATTTGCATGCACATCTTGTGGTTTTGCAGAAAACTTCAATCTCGTCTACCAAAAGATGCATGTGCATGCTTAAAACGCGTTTTCGCACGAATCCGTGCGCGGGTGCTAAAAAGAGCAGCATCGGCATGCTTAGCACGTTGTTTGGTAGAAATCCACGTGGGCGTTCTGCGAAAAGCACCATTTGCATGCACATCTTGTGGTTTTGCAGAAAACTTCAATCTCGTCTACCAAAAGATGCATGTGCATGCTTAAAACGCGTTTTCGCGCGAATCCGTGCGCGGGTGCTAAAAAGAGCAGCATCGGCATGCTTAGCACGTCGTTTGGTAGAAATCCACATGCGCGTTCTGCCAAAAGCACCATTTGCATGCACATCTTGTGGTTTTGCAGAAAACTTCAATCTCGTCTACCAAAAGATGCATGTGCATGCTTAAAACGCGTTTTCGCACGAATCCGTGCGCGGGTGCTAAAAAGAGCAGCATCGGCATGCTTAGCACGTTGTTTGGTAGAAATCCACGTGCGCGTTCTGCGAAAAGCACCATTTGCATGCACATCTTGTGGTTTTGCAGAAAACTTCAATCTCGTCTACCAAAAGATGCATGTGCATGCTAAAACGCGTTTTCGCACGAATCCGTGCGCGGGTGCTAAAAAGAGCAGCATCGGCATGCTTAGCACGTTGTTTGGTAGAAATCCACGTGCGCGTTCTGCGAAAAGCACCATTTGCATGCACATCTTGTGGTTTTGCAGAAAACTTCAATCTCGTCTACCAAAAGATGCATGTGCTTGCTTAAAACGCGTTTTCGCACAAATTCGTGCGCGGGTGCTAAAAAGAGCAGCATCGCCATGCTTAGCACGTCGTTTGGTAGAAATCCACGTGCGCGTTCTGCCAAAAGCACCATTTGCATGCACATCTTGTGGTTTTGCAGAAAACTTCATCCGCGTCTACCAAAAGATGCATGTGCATGCTTAAAACGCGTTTTCGCGCGAATCCGTGCGCGGGTGCTAAAAAGAGCAGCATCGGCATGCTTCGCACGTCGTTTGGTAGAAATCCACGTGCGCGTTCTGCCAAAAGCACCATTTGCATGCACATCTTGTGGTTTTGCAGAAAACTTCAATCTCGTCTACCAAAAGATGCATGTGCATGCTTAAAACGCGTTTTCGTACGAATCCGTGCGCGGGTGCTAAAAAGAGCAGCATCGGCATGCTTAGCACGTTGTTTGGTAGAAATCCACGTGCGCGTTCTGCGAAAAGCACCATTTGCATGCACATCTTGTGGTTTTGCAGAAAACTTCAATCTCGTCTACCAAAAGATGCATGCGCATGCTTAAAACGCGTTTTCGCACGAATCCGTGCGCGGGTGCTAAAAATAGCAGCATCGGCATGCTTAGCACGTTGTTTGGTAGAAATCCACGTGCGCGTTCTGCGAAAAGCACCATTTGCATGCACATCTTGTGGTTTTGCAGAAAACTTCAATCTCGTCTACCAAAAGATGCATGTGCATGCTTAAAACGCGTTTTCGCACGAATCCGTGCGCGGGTGCTAAAAAGAGCAGCATCGGCATGCTTAGCACGTTGTTTGGTAGAAATCCACGTGCGCGTTCTGCGAAAAGCACCATTTGCATGCACATCTTGTGGTTTTGCAGAAAACTTCAATCTCGTCTACCAAAAGATGCATGTGCATGCTTAAAACGCGTTTTCGCGCGAATCCGTGCGCGGGTGCTAAAAAGAGCAGCATCGGCATGCTTAGCACGTCGTTTGGTAGAAATCCACATGCGCGTTCTGCCAAAAGCACCATTTGCATGCACATCTTGTGGTTTTGCAGAAAACTTCAATCTCGTCTACCAAAAGATGCATGTGCATGCTTAAAACGCGTTTTCGCACGAATCCGTGCGCGGGTGCTAAAAAGAGCAGCATCGGCATGCTTAGCACGTTGTTTGGTAGAAATCCACGTGCGCGTTCTGCGAAAAGCACCATTTGCATGCACATCTTGTGGTTTTGCAGAAAACTTCAATCTCGTCTACCAAAAGATGCATGTGCATGCTTAAAACGCGTTTTCGCACGAATCCGTGCGCGGGTGCTAAAAAGAGCAGCATCGGCATGCTTAGCACGTTGTTTGGTAGAAATCCACGTGCGCGTTCTGCGAAAAGCACCATTTGCATGCACATCTTGTGGTTTTGCAGAAAACTTCAATCTCGTCTACCAAAAGATGCATGTGCTTGCTTAAAACGCGTTTTCGCACAAATTCGTGCGCGGGTGCTAAAAAGAGCAGCATCGCCATGCTTAGCACGTCGTTTGGTAGAAATCCACGTGCGCGTTCTGCCAAAAGCACCATTTGCATGCACATCTTGTGGTTTTGCAGAAAACTTCATCCGCGTCTACCAAAAGATGCATGTGCATGCTTAAAACGCGTTTTCGCGCGAATCCGTGCGCGGGTGCTAAAAAGAGCAGCATCGGCATGCTTCGCACGTCGTTTGGTAGAAATCCACGTGCGCGTTCTGCCAAAAGCACCATTTGCATGCACATCTTGTGGTTTTGCAGAAAACTTCAATCTCGTCTACCAAAAGATGCATGTGCATGCTTAAAACGCGTTTTCGTACGAATCCGTGCGCGGGTGCTAAAAAGAGCAGCATCGGCATGCTTAGCACGTTGTTTGGTAGAAATCCACGTGCGCGTTCTGCGAAAAGCACCATTTGCATGCACATCTTGTGGTTTTGCAGAAAACTTCAATCTCGTCTACCAAAAGATGCATGCGCATGCTTAAAACGCGTTTTCGCACGAATCCGTGCGCGGGTGCTAAAAATAGCAGCATCGGCATGCTTAGCACGTTGTTTGGTAGAAATCCACGTGCGCGTTCTGCGAAAAGCACCATTTGCATGCACATCTTGTGGTTTTGCAGAAAACTTCAATCTCGTCTACCAAAAGATGCATGTGCATGCTTAAAACGCGTTTTCGCACGAATCCGTGCGCGGGTGCTAAAAAGAGCAGCATCGGCATGCTTAGCACGTTGTTTGGTAGAAATCCACGTGCGCGTTCTGCGAAAAGCACCATTTGCATGCACATCTTGTGGTTTTGCAGAAAACTTCAATCTCGTCTACCAAAAGATGCATGTGCATGCTTAAAACGCGTTTTCGCACGAATCCGGGCGCGGGTGCTAAAAAGAGCAGCATCGGCATGCTTAGCACGTTGTTTGGTAGAAATCCACGTGCGCGTTCTGCGAAAAGCACCATTTGCATGCACATCTTGTGGTTTTGCAGAAAACTTCAATCTCGTCTACCAAAAGATGCATGTGCTTGCTTAAAACGCGTTTTCGCACAAATCCGTGCGCGGGTGCTAAAAAGAGCAGCATCGCCATGCTTAGCACGTCGTTTGGTAGAAATCCACGTGCGCGTTCTGCCAAAAGCACAATTTGCATGCACATCTTGTGGTTTTGCAGAAAACTTCATCCGCGTCTACCAAAACATGCATGTGCATGCTTAAAACGCGTTTTCGCGCGAATCCGTGCACGGGTGCTAAAAAGAGCAGCATCGGCATGCTTAGCACGTCGTTTGGTAGAAATCCACATGCGCGTTCTGCCAAAAGCACCATTTGCATGCACATCTTGTGGTTTTGCAGAAAACTTCAATCTCGTCTACCAAAAGATGCATGTGCATGCTTAAAACGCGTTTTCGCACGAATCCGTGCGCGGGTGCTAAAAAGAGCAGCATCGGCATGCTTAGCACGTTGTTTGGTAGAAATCCACGTGCGCGTTCTGCGAAAAGCACCATTTGCATGCACATCTTGTGGTTTTGCAGAAAACTTCAATCTCGTCTACCAAAAGATGCATGTGCATGCTTAAAACGCGTTTTCGCACGAATCCGTGCGCGGGTGCTAAAAAGAGCAGCATCGGCATGCTTAGCACGTTGTTTGGTAGAAATCCACGTGCGCGTTCTGCGAAAAGCACCATTTGCATGCACATCTTGTGGTTTTGCAGAAAACTTCAATCTCGTCTACCAAAAGATGCATGTGCATGCTTAAAACGCGTTTTCGCACAAATCCGTGCGCGGGTGCTAAAAAGAGCAGCATCGGCATGCTTAGCACGTTGTTTGGTAGAAATCCACGTGGGCGTTCTGCGAAAAGCACCATTTGCATGCACATCTTGTGGTTTTGCAGAAAACTTCAATCTCGTCTACCAAAAGATGCATGTGCATGCTTAAAACGCGTTTTCGCACGAATCCGTGCGCGGGTGCTAAAAAGAGCAGCATCGGCATGCTTAGCACGTTGTTTGGTAGAAATCCACGTGCGCGTTCTGCGAAAAGCACCATTTGCATGCACATCTTGTGGTTTTGCAGAAAACTTCAATCTCGTCTACCAAAAGATGCATGTGCATGCTTAAAACGCGTTTTCGCACGAATCCGTGCGCGGGTGCTAAAAAGAGCAGCATCGGCATGCTTAGCACGTTGTTTGGTAGAAATCCACGTGCGCGTTCTGCGAAAAGCACCATTTGCATGCACATCTTGTGGTTTTGCAGAAAACTTCAATCTCGTCTACCAAAAGATGCATGTGCTTGCTTAAAACGCGTTTTCGCACAAATTCGTGCGCGGGTGCTAAAAAGAGCAGCATCGCCATGCTTAGCACGTCGTTTGGTAGAAATCCACGTGCGCGTTCTGCCAAAAGCACCATTTGCATGCACATCTTGTGGTTTTGCAGAAAACTTCATCCGCGTCTACCAAAAGATGCATGTGCATGCTTAAAACGCGTTTTCGCGCGAATCCGTGCGCGGGTGCTAAAAAGAGCAGCATCGGCATGCTTAGCACGTCGTTTGGTAGAAATCCACGTGCGCGTTCTGCCAAAAGCACCATTTGCATGCACATCTTGTGGTTTTGCAGAAAACTTCAATCTCGTCTACCAAAAGATGCATGTGCATGCTTAAAACGCGTTTTCGTACGAATCCGTGCGCGGGTGCTAAAAAGAGCAGCATCGGCATGCTTAGCACGTTGTTTGGTAGAAATCCACGTGCGCGTTCTGCGAAAAGCACCATTTGCATGCACATCTTGTGGTTTTGCAGAAAACTTCAATCTCGTCTACCAAAAGATGCATGTGCATGCTTAAAACGCGTTTTCGCACGAATCCGTGCGCGGGTGCTAAAAAGAGCAGCATCGGCATGCTTAGCACGTTGTTTGGTAGAAATCCACGTGCGCGTTCTGCGAAAAGCACCATTTGCATGCACATCTTGTGGTTTTGCAGAAAACTTCAATCTCGTCTACCAAAAGATGCATGTGCATGCTTAAAACGCGTTTTCGCACGAATCCGTGCGCGGGTGCTAAAGAGAGCAGCATCGGCATGCTTAGCACGTTGTTTGGTAGAAATCCACGTGCGCGTTCTGCGATAAGCACCATTTGCATGCACATCTTGTGGTTTTGCAGAAAACTTCAATCTCGTCTACCAAAAGATGCATGTGCATGCTTAAAACGCGTTTTCGCACAAATCCGTGCGCGGGTGCTAAAAAGAGCAGCATCGGCATGCTTAGCACGTTGTTTGGTAGAAATCCACGTGGGCGTTCTGCGAAAAGCACCATTTGCATGCACATCTTGTGGTTTTGCAGAAAACTTCAATCTCGTCTACCAAAAGATGCATGTGCATGCTTAAAACGCGTTTTCGCACGAATCCGTGCGCGGGTGCTAAAAAGAGCTGCATCGGCATGCTTAGCACGTTGTTTGGTAGAAATCCACGTGCGCGTTCTGCGAAAAGCACCATTTGCATGCACATCTTGTGGTTTTGCAGAAAACTTCAATCTCGTCTACCAAAAGATGCATGTGCATGCTTAAAACGCGTTTTCGCACAAATCCGTGCGCGGGTGCTAAAAAGAGCAGCATCGGCATGCTTAGCACGTTGTTTGGTAGAAATCCACGTGGGCGTTCTGCGAAAAGCACCATTTGCATGCACATCTTGTGGTTTTGCAGAAAACTTCAATCTCGTCTACCAAAAGATGCATGTGCATGCTTAAAACGCGTTTTCGCACGAATCCGTGCGCGGGTGCTAAAAAGAGCAGCATCGGCATGCTTAGCACGTTGTTTGGTAGAAATCCACGTGCGCGTTCTGCGAAAAGCACCATTTGCATGCACATCTTGTGGTTTTGCAGAAAGCTTCAATCTCGTCTACCAAAAGATGCATGTGCATGCTTAAAACGCGTTTTCGCACGAATCCGTGCGCGGGTGCTAAAAAGAGCAGCATCGGCATGCTTAGCACGTTGTTTGGTAGAAATCCACGTGCGCGTTCTGCGAAAAGCACCATTTGCATGCACATCTTGTGGTTTTGCAGGAAACTTCAATCTCGTCTACCAAAAGATGCATGTGCATGCTTAAAACGCGTTTTCGCACGAATCCGTGCGCGGGTGCTAAAAAGAGCAGCATCGGCATGCTTAGCACGTTGTTTGGTAGAAATCCACGTGCGCGTTCTGCGAAAAGCACCATTTGCATGCACATCTTGTGGTTTTGCAGAAAACTTCAATCTCGTCTACCAAAAGATGCATGTGCATGCTTAAAACGCGTTTTCGCACGAATCCGTGCGCGGGTGCTAAAAAGAGCTGCATCGGCATGCTTAGCACGTTGTTTGGTAGAAATCCGCGTGCGCGTTCTGCGAAAAGCACCATTTGCATGCACATCTTGTGGTTTTGCAGAAAACTTCAATCTCGTCTACCAAAAGATGCATGTGCATGCTTAAAACGCGTTTTCGCACGAATCCGTGCGCGGGTGCTAAAAAGAGCAGCATCGGCATGCTTAGCACGTTGTTTGGTAGAAATCCACGTGCGCGTTCTGCGAAAAGCACCATTTGCATGCACATCTTGTGGTTTTGCAGAAAACTTCAATCTCGTCTACCAAAAGATGCATGTGCATGCTTAAAACGCGTTTTCGCACGAATCCGTGCGCGGGTGCTAAAAAGAGCAGCATCGGCATGCTTAGCACGTTGTTTGGTAGAAATCCACGTGCGCGTTCTGCGAAAAGCACCATTTGCATGCACATCTTGTGGTTTTGCAGAAAACTTCAATCTCGTCTACCAAAAGATGCATGTGCATGCTTAAAACGCGTTTTCGCACAAATCCGTGCGCGGGTGCTAAAAAGAGGAGCATCGGCATGCTTAGCACGTTGTTTGGTAGAAATCCACGTGGGCATTCTGCGAAAAGCACCATTTGCATGCACATCTTGTGGTTTTGCAGAAAACTTCAATCTCGTCTACCAAAAGATGCATGTGCATGCTTAAAACGCGTTTTCGCACGAATCCGTGCGCGGGTGCTAAAAAGAGCAGCATCGGCATGCTTAGCACGTTGTTTGGTAGAAATCCACGTGCGCGTTCTGCGAAAAGCACCATTTGCATGCACATCTTGTGGTTTTGCAGAAAACTTCAATCTCGTCTACCAAAAGATGCATGTGCATGCTTAAAACGCGTTTTCGCACGAATCCGTGCGCGGGTGCTAAAAAGAGCAGCATCGGCATGCTTAGCACGTTCTTTGGTAGAAATCCACGTGCGCGTTCTGCGAAAAGCACCATTTGCATGCACATCTTGTGGTTTTGCAGAAAACTTCAATCTCGTCTACCAAAAGATGCATGTGCATGCTTAAAACGTGTTTTCGCACAAATCCGTGCGCGGGTGCTAAAAAGAGCAGCATCGGCATGCTTAGCACGTTGTTTGGTAGAAATCCACGTGGGCGTTCTGCGAAAAGCACCATTTGCATGCACATCTTGTGGTTTTGCAGAAAACTTCAATCTCGTCTACCAAAAGATGCATGTGCATGCTTAAAACGCGTTTTCGCACGAATCCGTGCGCGGGTGCTAAAAAGAGCAGCATCGGCATGCTTAGCACGTTGTTTGGTAGAAATCCACGTGCGCGTTCTGCGAAAAGCACCATTTGCATGCACATCTTGTGGTTTTGCAGAAAACTTCAATCTCGTCTACCAAAAGATGCATGTGCATGCTTAAAACGCGTTTTCGCACGAATCCGTGCGCGGGTGCTAAAAAGAGCAGCATCGGCATGCTTAGCACGTTGTTTGGTAGAAATCCACGTGCGCGTTCTGCGAAAAGCACCATTTGCATGCACATCTTGTGGTTTTGCAGAAAACTTCAATCTCGTCTACCAAAAGATGCATGTGCATGCTTAAAACGCGTTTTCGCACAAATCCGTGCGCGGGTGCTAAAAAGAGCAGCATCGGCATGCTTAGCACGTTGTTTGGTAGAAATCCACGTGGGCGTTCTGCGAAAAGCACCATTTGCATGCACATCTTGTAGTTTTGCAGAAAACTTCAATCTCGTCTACCAAAAGATGCATGTGCATGCTTAAAACGCGTTTTCGCACGAATTCGTGCGCGGGTGCTAAAAAGAGCAGCATCGGCATGCTTAGCACGTTGTTTGGTAGAAATCCACGTGCGCGTTCTGCGAAAAGCACCATTTGCATGCACATCTTGTGGTTTTGCAGAAAACTTCAATCTCGTCTACCAAAAGATGCATGTGCATGCTTAAAACGCGTTTTCGCACGAATCCGTGCGCGGGTGCTAAAAAGAGCAGCATCGGCATGCTTAGCACGTTGTTTGGTAGAAATCCACGTGCGCGTTCTGCGAAAAGCACCATTTGCATGCACATCTTGTGGTTTTGCAGAAAACTTCAATCTCGTCTACCAAAAGATGCATGTGCATGCTTGAAACGCGTTTTCGCACAAATCCGTGCGCGGGTGCTAAAAAGAGCAGCATCGGCATGCTTAGCACGTCGTTTGGTAGAAATCCACGTGCGCGTTCTGCCAAAAGCACCATTTGCATGCACATATTGTGGTTTTGCGGAAAACTTCATCCGCGTCTACCAAAAGATGCATGTGCATGCTTAAAACGCGTTTTCGCGCGAATCCGTGCGCGGGTGCTAAAGAGAGCAGCATCGGCATGCTTAGCACGTCGTTTGGTAGAAATCCACGTGCGCGTTCTGCCAAAAGCACCATTTGCATGCACATCTTGTGGTTTTGCAGAAAACTTCAATCTCGTCTACCAAAAGATGCATGTGCATGCTTAAAACGCGTTTTCGCACAAATCCGTGCGCGGGTGCTAAAAAGAGGAGCATCGGCATGCTTAGCACGTTGTTTGGTAGAAATCCACGTGGGCATTCTGCGAAAAGCACCATTTGCATGCACATCTTGTGGTTTTGCAGAAAACTTCAATCTCGTCTACCAAAAGATGCATGTGCATGCTTAAAACGCGTTTTCGCACGAATCCGTGCGCGGGTGCTAAAAAGAGCAGCATCGGCATGCTTAGCACGTTGTTTGGTAGAAATCCACGTGCGCGTTCTGCGAAAAGCACCATTTGCATGCACATCTTGTGGTTTTGCAGAAAACTTCAATCTCGTCTACCAAAAGATGCATGTGCATGCTTAAAACGCGTTTTCGCACGAATCCGTGCGCGGGTGCTAAAAAGAGCAGCATCGGCATGCTTAGCACGTTGTTTGGTAGAAATCCACGTGCGCGTTCTGCGAAAAGCACCATTTGCATGCACATCTTGTGGTTTTGCAGAAAACTTCAATCTCGTCTACCAAAAGATGCATGTGCATGCTTAAAACGTGTTTTCGCACAAATCCGTGCGCGGGTGCTAAAAAGAGCAGCATCGGCATGCTTAGCACGTTGTTTGGTAGAAATCCACGTGGGCGTTCTGCGAAAAGCACCATTTGCATGCACATCTTGTGGTTTTGCAGAAAACTTCAATCTCGTCTACCAAAAGATGCATGTGCATGCTTAAAACGCGTTTTCGCACGAATCCGTGCGCGGGTGCTAAAAAGAGCAGCATCGGCATGCTTAGCACGTTGTTTGGTAGAAATCCACGTGCGCGTTCTGCGAAAAGCACCATTTGCATGCACATCTTGTGGTTTTGCAGAAAACTTCAATCTCGTCTACCAAAAGATGCATGTGCATGCTTAAAACGCGTTTTCGCACGAATCCGTGCGCGGGTGCTAAAAAGAGCAGCATCGGCATGCTTAGCACGTTGTTTGGTAGAAATCCACGTGCGCGTTCTGCGAAAAGCACCATTTGCATGCACATCTTGTGGTTTTGCAGAAAACTTCAATCTCGTCTACCAAAAGATGCATGTGCATGCTTAAAACGCGTTTTCGCACAAATCCGTGCGCGGGTGCTAAAAAGAGCAGCATCGGCATGCTTAGCACGTTGTTTGGTAGAAATCCACGTGGGCGTTCTGCGAAAAGCACCATTTGCATGCACATCTTGTGGTTTTGCAGAAAACTTCAATCTCGTCTACCAAAAGATGCATGTGCATGCTTAAAACGCGTTTTCGCACGAATTCGTGCGCGGGTGCTAAAAAGAGCAGCATCGGCATGCTTAGCACGTTGTTTGGTAGAAATCCACGTGCGCGTTCTGCGAAAAGCACCATTTGCATGCACATCTTGTGGTTTTGCAGAAAACTTCAATCTCGTCTACCAAAAGATGCATGTGCATGCTTAAAACGCGTTTTCGCACGAATCCGTGCGCGGGTGCTAAAAAGAGCAGCATCGGCATGCTTAGCACGTTGTTTGGTAGAAATCCACGTGCGCGTTCTGCGAAAAGCACCATTTGCATGCACATCTTGTGGTTTTGCAGAAAACTTCAATCTCGTCTACCAAAAGATGCATGTGCATGCTTGAAACGCGTTTTCGCACAAATCCGTGCGCGGGTGCTAAAAAGAGCAGCATCGGCATGCTTAGCACGTCGTTTGGTAGAAATCCACGTGCGCGTTCTGCCAAAAGCACCATTTGCATGCACATATTGTGGTTTTGCGGAAAACTTCATCCGCGTCTACCAAAAGATGCATGTGCATGCTTAAAACGCGTTTTCGCGCGAATCCGTGCGCGGGTGCTAAAGAGAGCAGCATCGGCATGCTTAGCACGTCGTTTGGTAGAAATCCACGTGCGCGTTCTGCCAAAAGCACCATTTGCATGCACATCTTGTGGTTTTGCAGAAAACTTCAATCTCGTCTACCAAAAGATGCATGTGCGTGCTTAAAACGCGTTTTCGCACGAATCCGTGCGCGGGTGCTAAAAAGAGCAGCATCGGCATGCTGAGCACGTTGTTTGGTAGAAATCCACGTGCGCGTTCTGCGAAAAGCACCATTTGCATGCACATCTTGTGGTTTTGCAGAAAACTTCAATCTCGTCTACCAAAAGATGCATGTGCATGCTTAAAACGCGTTTTCGCACGAATCCGTGCGCGGGTGCTAAAAAGAGCAGCATCGGCATGCTTAGCACGTTGTTTGGTAGAAATCCACGTGCGCGTTCTGCGAAAAGCACCATTTGCATGCACATCTTGTGGTTTTGCAGAAAACTTCAATCTCGTCTACCAAAAGATGCATGTGCATGCTTAAAACGCGTTTTCGCACGAATCCGTGCGCGGGTGCTAAAAAGAGCAGCATCGGCATGCTTAGCACGTTGTTTGGTAGAAATCCACGTGCGCGTTCTGCGAAAAGCACCATTTGCATGCACATCTTGTGGTTTTGCAGAAAACTTCAATCTCGTCTACCAAAAGATGCATGTGCATGCTTAAAACGCGTTTTCGCACAAATCCGTGCGCGGGTGCTAAAAAGAGCAGCATCGGCATGCTTAGCACGTTGTTTGGTAGAAATCCACGTGGGCGTTCTGCGAAAAGCACCATTTGCATGCACATCTTGTGGTTTTGCAGAAAACTTCAATCTCGTCTACCAAAAGATGCATGTGCATGCTTAAAACGCGTTTTCGCACGAATCCGTGCGCGGGTGCTAAAAAGAGCAGCATCGGCATGCTTAGCACGTTGTTTGGTAGAAATCCACGTGCGCGTTCTGCGAAAAGCACCATTTGCATGCACATATTGTGGTTTTGCAGAAAACTTCAATCTCGTCTACCAAAAGATGCATGTGCATGCTTAAAACGCGTTTTCGCACGAATCCGTGCGCGGGTGCTAAAAAGAGCAGCATCGGCATGCTTAGCACGTTGTTTGGAAGAAATCCACGTGCGCGTTCTGCGAAAAGCACCATTTGCATGCACATCTTGTGGTTTTGCAGAAAACTTCAATCTCGTGTACCAAAAGATGCATGTGCATGCTTAAAACGCGTTTTCGCACGAATCCGTGCGCGGGTGCTAAAAAGAGCAGCATCGGCATGCTTAGCACGTTGTTTGGTAGAAATCCACGTGCGCGTTCTGCGAAAAGCAGCATTTGCATACACATCTTGTGGTTTTGCAGAAAACTTCAATCTCGTCTACCAAAAGATGCATGTGCATGCTTAAAACGCGTTTTCGCACAAATCCGTGCGCGGGTGCTAAAAAGAGCAGCATCGGCATGCTTAGCACGTCGTTTGGTAGAAATCCACGTGCGCGTTCTGCCAAGAGCACCATTTGCATGCACATCTTGTGGTTTTGCAGAAAACTTCATCCGCGTCTACCAAAAGATGCATGTGCATGCTTAAAACGCGTTTTCGCACGAATCCGTGCGCGGGTGCTAAAAAGAGCAGCATCGGCATGCTTAGCACGTCGTTTGGTAGAAATCCACGTGCGCGTTCCGCCAAAAGCACCATTTGCATGCACATCTTGTGGTTTTGCAGAAAACTTCAATCTCGTCTACCAAAAGATGCATGTGCATGCTTAAAATGCGTTTTCGCACAAATCCGTGCGCGGGTGCTAAAAAGAGCAGCATCGGCATGCTTAGCACGTCGTTTGGTAGAAATCCACGTGCGCGTTCTGCCAAAAGCACCATTTGCATGCACATCTTGTGGTTTTGCAGAAAACTTCATCCGCGTCTACCAAAAGATGCATGTGCATGCTTAAAACGCGTTTTCGCGCGAATCCGTGCGCGGGTGCTAAAAAGAGCAGCATCGGCATGCTTAGCACGTCGTTTGGTAGAAATCCACGTGCGCGTTCTGCCAAAAGCACCATTTGCATGCACATCTTGTGGTTTTGCAGAAAACTTCAATCTCGTCTACCAAAAGATGCATGTGCATGCCTAAAACGCGTTTTCGCACGAATCCGTGCGCGGGTGCTAAAAAGAGCAGCATCGGCATGCTTAGCACGTTGTTTGGTAGAAATCCACGTGCGCGTTCTGCGAAAAGCACCATTTGCATGCACATCTTGTGGTTTTGCAGAAAACTTCAATCTCGTCTACCAAAAGATGCATGTGCATGCTTAAAACGCGTTTTCGCACGAATCCGTGCGCGGGTGCTAAAAAGAGCAGCATCGGCATGCTTAGCACGTTGTTTGGTAGAAATCCACGTGCGCGTTCTGCGAAAAGCACCATTTGCATGCACATCTTGTGGTTTTGCAGAAAACTTCAATCTCGTCTACCAAAAGATGCATGTGCATGCTTAAAACGCGTTTTCGCACGAATCCGTGCGCGGGTGCTAAAAAGAGCAGCATCGGCATGCTTAGTACGTTGTTTGGTAGAAATCCACGTGCGCGTTCTGCGAAAAGCACCATTTGCATGCACATCTTGTGGTTTTGCAGAAAACTTCAATCTCATCTACCAAAAGATGCATGTGCATGCTTAAAACGCGTTTTCGCACGAATCCGTGCGCGGGTGCTAAAAAGAGCAGCATCGGCATGCTTAGCACGTTGTTTGGTAGAACTCCACGTGCGCGTTCTGCGAAAAGCACCATTTGCATGCACATCTTGTGGTTTTGCAGAAAACTTCAATCTCGTCTACCAAAAGATGCATGTGCATGCTTAAAACGCGTTTTCGCACGAATCCGTGCGCGGGTGCTAAAAAGAGCAGCATCGGCATGCTTAGCACGTCGTTTGGTAGTAATCCACGTGCGCGTTCTGCCAAGAGCACCATTTGCATGCACATCTTGTGGTTTTGCAGAAAACTTCATCCGCGTCTACCAAAAGATGCATGTGCATGCTTAAAACGCGTTTTCGCACGAATCCGTGCGCGGGTGCTAAAAAGAGCAGCATCGGCATGCTTAGCACGTTGTTTGGTAGAAATCCACGTGCGCGTTCTGCGAAAAGCACCATTTGCATGCACATCTTGTGGTTTTGCAGAAAACTTCAATCTCGTCTACCAAAAGATGCATGTGCATGCTTAAAACGCGTTTTCGCACAAATCCGTGCGCGGGTGCTAAAAAGAGCAGCATCGGCATGCTTAGCACGTCGTTTGGTAGAAATCCACGTGCGCGTTCCGCCAAAAGCACCATTTGCATGCACATCTTGTGGTTTTGCAGAAAACTTCATCCGCGTCTACCAAAAGATGCATGTGCAAGCTTAAAACGCGTTTTCGCACGAATCCGTGCGCGGGTGCTAAAAAGAGCAGCATCGGCATGCTTAGCACGTTGTTTGGTAGAAATCCACGTGCGCGTTCAGCGAAAAGCACCATTTGCATGCACATCTTGTGGTTTTGCAGAAAACTTCAATCTCGTCTACCAAAAGATGCATGTGCATGCTTAAAACGCGTTTTCGCACAAATCCGTGCGCGGGTGCTAAAAAGAGCAGCATCGGCATGCTTAGCACGTTGTTTGGTAGAAATCCACGTGCGCGTTCTGCGAAAAGCACCATTTGCATGCACATCTTGTGGTTTTGCAGAAAACTTCAATCTCGTCTACTAAAAGATGCATGTGCATGCTTAAAACGCGTTTTCGCACGAATCCGTGCGCGGGTGCTAAAAAGAGCAGCATCGGCATGCTTAGCACGTTGTTTGGTAGAAATCCACGTGCGCGTTCTGCGAAAAGCACCATTTGCATGCACATCTTGTGGTTTTGCAGAAAACTTCAATCTCGTCTACCAAAAGATGCATGTGCATGCTTAAAACGCGTTTTCGCACGAATCCGTGCGCGGGTGCTAAAAAGAGCAGCATCGGCATGCTTAGCACGTTGTTTGGTAGAAATCCACGTGCGCGTTCTGCCAAAAGCACCATTTGCATGCACATCTTGTGGTTTTGCAGAAAACTTCATCCGCGTCTACGAAAAGATGCATGTGCATGCTTAAAACGCGTTTTCGCGCGAATCCGTGCGCGGGTGCTAAAAAGAGCAGCATCGGCATGCTTAGCACGTCGTTTGGTAGAAATCCACGTGCGCGTTCTGCCAAAAGCACCGTTTGCATGCACATCTTGTGGTTTTGCAGAAAACTTCAATCTCGTCTACCAAAAGATGCATGTGCATGCTTAAAATGCGTTTTCGCACAAATCCGTGCGCGGGTGCTAAAAAGAGCAGCATCGGCATGCTTAGCACGTCGTTTGGTAGAAATCCACGTGCGCGTTCTGCCAAGAGCACCATTTGCATGCACATCTTGTGGTTTTGCAGAAAACTTCATCCGCGTCTACCAAAAGATGCATGTGCATGCTTCAAACGCGTTTTCGCACGAATCCATGCGCGGGTGCTAAAAAGAGCAGCATCGGCATGCTTAGCACGTCGTTTGGTAGAAATCCACGTGCGCGTTCTGCGAAAAGCACCATTTGCATGCACATCTTGTGGTTTTGCAGAAAACTTCAATCTCGTCTACCAAAAGATGCATGTGCATGCTTAAAACGCGTTTTCGCACGAATCCGTGCGCGGGTGCTAAAAAGAGCAGCATCGGCATGCTTAGCACGTTGTTTGGTAGAAATCCACGTGCGCGTTCTGCGAAAAGCACCATTTGCATGCACATCTTGTGGTTTTGCAGAAAACTTCAATCTCGTCTACCAAAAGATGCATGTGCATGCTTAAAACGCGTTTTCGCATGAATCCGTGCGCGGGTGCTAAAAAGAGCACCATCGGCATGCTTAGCACGTCGTTTGGTAGAAATCCACGTGCGCGTTCTGCCAAGAGCACCATTTGCATGCACATCTTGTGGTTTTGCAGAAAACTTCATCCGCGTCTACCAAAAGATGCATGTGCATGCTTCAAACGCGTTTTCGCACGAATCCATGCGCGGGTGCTAAAAAGAGCAGCATCGGCATGCTTAGCACGTCGTTTGGTAGAAATCCACGTGCGCGTTCTGCCAAAAGCACCATTTGCATGCACATCTTGTGGTTTTGCAAAAAACTTCATCCGCGTCTACCAAAAGATGCATGTGCATGCTTAAAACGCATTTTCGCAAGAATCCGTGCGCGGGTGCTAAAAAGAGCAGCATCGGCATGCTTAGCACGTTGTTTGGTAGAAATCCACGTGCGCGTTCTGCGAAAAGCACCATTTGCATGCACATCTTGTGGTTTCGCAGAAAACTTCAATCTCGTCTACCAAAAGATGCATGTGCATGCTTAAAACGCGTTTTCGCACAAATCCGTGCGCGGGTGCTAAAAAGAGCAGCATCGGCATGCTTAGCACGTCGTTTGGTAGAAATCCACGTGCGCGTTCTGCCAAAAGCACCATTTGCATGCACATATTGTGGTTTTGCAGAAAACGTCATTCTCGTCTACCAAAAGATGCATGTGCATGCTTAAAACGCGTTTTCGCACGAATCCGTGCGCGGGTGCTAAAAAGAGCAGCATCGGCATGCTGAGCACGTTGTTTGGTAGAAATCCACGTGCGCGTTCTGCGAAAAGCACCATTTGCGTGCACATCTTGTGGTTTTGCAGAAAACATCAATCTCGTCTACCAAAAGATGCATGTGCATGCTTAAAACGCGTTTTCGCACGAATCCGTGCGCGGGTGCTAAAAAGAGCAGCATCGGCATGCTTAGCACGTTGTTTGGTAGAAATCCACGTGCGCGTTCTGCGAAAAGCACCATTTGCATGCACATCTTGTGGTTTTGCAGAAAACTTCAATCTCGTCTACCAAAAGATGCATGTGCATGCTTAAAACGCGTTTTCGCACGAATTCGTGCGCGGGTGCTAAAAAGAGCAGAATCGGCATGCTTAGCACGTTGTTTGGTAGAAATCCACGTGCGCGTTCTGCCAAAAGCACCATTTGCATGCACATCTTGTGGTTTTGCAGAAAACTTCAATCTCGTCTACCAAAAGATGCATGTGCATGCTTAAAACGCGTTTTCGCACGAATCCGTGCGCGGGTGCTAAAAAGAGCAGCATCGGCATGCTTAGCACGTTGTTTGGTAGAAATCCACGTGCGCGTTCTGCGAAAAGCACCATTTGCATGCACATCTTGTGGTTTTGCAGAAAACTTCAATCTCGTCTACCAAAAGATGCATGTGCATGCTTAAAACGCGTTTTCGCATGAATCCGTGCGCGGGTGCTAAAAAGAGCAGCATCGGCATGCTTAGCACGTTGTTTGGTAGAAATCCACGTGCGCGTTCTGCGAAAAGCACCATTTGCATGCACATCTTGTGGTTTTGCAGAAAACTTCAATCTCGTCTACCAAAAGATGCATGTGCATGCTTAAAACGCGTTTTCGCACAAATCCGTGCGCGGGTGCTAAAAAGAGCAGCATCGGCATGCTTAGCACGTCGTTTGGTAGAAATCCACGTGCGCGTTCCGCCAAAAGCACCATTTGCATGCACATCTTGTGGTTTTGCAGAAAACTTCATCCGCGTCTACCAAAAGATGCATGTGCAAGCTTAAAACGCGTTTTCGCACGAATCCGTGCGCGGGTGCTAAAAAGAGCAGCATCGGCATGCTTAGCACGTTGTTTGGTAGAAATCCACGTGCGCGTTCAGCGAAAAGCACCATTTGCATGCACATCTTGTGGTTTTGCAGAAAACTTCAATCTCGTCTACCAAAAGATGCATGTGCATGCTTAAAACGCGTTTTCGCACAAATCCGTGCGCGGGTGCTAAAAAGAGCAGCATCGGCATGCTTAGCACGTTGTTTGGTAGAAATCCACGTGCGCGTTCTGCGAAAAGCACCATTTGCATGCACATCTTGTGGTTTTGCAGAAAACTTCAATCTCGTCTACTAAAAGATGCATGTGCATGCTTAAAACGCGTTTTCGCACGAATCCGTGCGCGGGTGCTAAAAAGAGCAGCATCGGCATGCTTAGCACGTTGTTTGGTAGAAATCCACGTGCGCGTTCTGCGAAAAGCACCATTTGCATGCACATCTTGTGGTTTTGCAGAAAACTTCAATCTCGTCTACCAAAAGATGCATGTGCATGCTTAAAACGCGTTTTCGCACGAATCCGTGCGCGGGTGCTAAAAAGAGCAGCATCGGCATGCTTAGCACGTTGTTTGGTAGAAATCCACGTGCGCGTTCTGCCAAAAGCACCATTTGCATGCACATCTTGTGGTTTTGCAGAAAACTTCATCCGCGTCTACCAAAAGATGCATGTGCATGCTTAAAACGCGTTTTCGCGCGAATCCGTGCGCGGGTGCTAAAAAGAGCAGCATCGGCATGCTTAGCACGTCGTTTGGTAGAAATCCACGTGCGCGTTCTGCCAAAAGCACCATTTGCATGCACATCTTGTGGTTTTGCAGAAAACTTCAATCTCGTCTACCAAAAGATGCATGTGCATGCTCAAAATGCGTTTTCGCACAAATCCGTGCGCGGGTGCTAAAAAGAGCAGCATCGGCATGCTTAGCACGTCGTTTGGTAGAAATCCACGTGCGCGTTCTGCCAAGAGCACCATTTGCATGCACATCTTGTGGTTTTGCAGAAAACTTCATCCGCGTCTACCAAAAGATGCATGTGCATGCTTCAAACGCGTTTTCGCATGAATCCATGCGCGGGTGCTAAAAAGAGCAGCATCGGCATGCTTAGCACGTCGTTTGGTAGAAATCCACGTGCGCGTTCTGCGAAAAGCACCATTTGCATGCACATCTTGTGGTTTTGCAGAAAACTTCAATCTCGTCTACCAAAAGATGCATGTGCATGCTTAAAACGCGTTTTCGCACGAATCCGTGCGCGGGTGCTAAAAAGAGCAGCATCGGCATGCTTAGCACGTTGTTTGGTAGAAATCCACGTGCGCGTTCTGCGAAAAGCACCATTTGCATGCACATCTTGTGGTTTTGCAGAAAACTTCATCCGCGTCTACCAAAAGATGCATGTGCATGCTTCAAACGCGTTTTCGCACGAATCCATGCGCGGGGGCTAAAAAGAGCAGCATCGGCATGCTTAGCACGTCGTTTGGTAGAAATCCACGTGCGCGTTCTGCCAAAAGCACCATTTGCATGCACATCTTGTGGTTTTGCAAAAAACTTCATCCGCGTCTACCAAAAGATGCATGTGCATGCTTAAAACGCATTTTCGCACGAATCCGTGCGCGGGTGCTAAAAAGAGCAGCATCGGCATGCTTAGCACGTTGTTTGGTAGAAATCCACGTGCGCGTTCTGCGAAAAGCACCATTTGCATGCACATCTTGTGGTTTCGCAGAAAACTTCAATCTCGTCTACCAAAAGATGCATGTGCATGCTTAAAACGCGTTTTCGCACAAATCCGTGCGCGGGTGCTAAAAAGAGCAGCATCGGCATGCTTAGCACGTCGTTTGGTAGAAATCCACGTGCGCGTTCTGCCAAAAGCACCATTTGCATGCACATCTTGTGGTTTTGCAGAAAACTTCATCCGCGTCTACCAAAAGATGCATGTGCATGCTTAAAACGCGTTTTCGCGCGAATCCGTGCGCGGGTGCTAAAAAGAGCAGCATCGGCATGCTTAGCACGTCGTTTGGTAGAAATCCACGTGCGCGTTCTGCCAAAAGCACCATTTGCTTGCACATCTTGTGGTTTTGCAGAAAACTTCAATCTCGTCTACCAAAAGATGCATGTGCATGCTTAAAACGCGTTTTCGCACGAATCCGTGCGCGGGTGCTAAAAAGAGCAGCATCGGCATGCTGAGCACGTTGTTTGGTAGAAATCCACGTGCGCGTTCTGCGAAAAGCACCATTTGCGTGCACATCTTGTGGTTTTGCAGAAAACATCAATCTCGTCTACCAAAAGATGCATGTGCATGCTTAAAACGCGTTTTCGCACGAATCCGTGCGCGGGTGCTAAAAAGAGCAGCATCGGCATGCTTAGCACGTTGTTTGGTAGAAATCCACGTGCACGTTCTGCGAAAAGCACCATTTGCATGCACATCTTGTGGTTTTGCAGAAAACTTCAATCTCGTCTACCAAAAGATGCATGTGCATGCTTAAAACGCGTTTTCGCACGAATCCTTGCGCGGGTGCTAAAAAGAGCAGCATCGGCATGCTTAGCACGTTGTTTGGTAGAAATCCACGTGCGCGTTCTGCGAAAAGCACCATTTGCATGCACATCTTGTGGTTTTGCAGAAAACTTCAATCTCGTCTACCAAAAGATGCATGTGCATGCTTAAAACGCGTTTTCGCACAAATCCGTGCGCGGGTGCTAAAAAGAGCAGCATCGGCATGCTTAGCACGTTGTTTGGTATAAATCCACGTGGGCGTTCTGCGAAAAGCACCATTTGCATGCACATCTTGTGGTTTTGCAGAAAACTTCAATCTCGTCTACCAAAAGATGCATGTGCATGCTTAAAACGCGTTTTCGCACGAATCCGTGCGCGGGTGCTAAAAAGAGCAGCATCGGCATGCTTAGCACGTTGTTTGGTAGAAATCCACGTGCGCGTTCTGCGAAAAGCACCATTTGCATGCACATCTTGTGGTTTTGCAGAAAACTTCAATCTCGTCTACCAAAAGATGCATGTGCATGCTTAAAACGCGTTTTCGCACGAATCCGTGCGCGGGTGCTAAAAAGAGCAGCATCGGCATGCTTAGCACGTTGTTTGGTAGAAATCCACGTGCGCGTTCTGCAAAAAGCACCATTTGCATGCACATCTTGTGGTTTTGCAGAAAACTTCAATCTCGTCTACCAAAAGATGCATGTGCATGCCTAAAACGCGTTTTCGCACGAATCCGTGCACGGGTGCTAAAAAGAGCAGCATCGGCATGCTTAGCACGTTGTTTGGTAGAAATCCACGTGCGCGTTCTGCGAAAAGCACCATTTGCATGCACATCTTGCGGTTTTGCAGAAAACTTCAAACTCGTCTACCAAAAGATGCATGTGCATGCTTAAAACGCGTTTTCGCACGAATCCGTGCGCGGGTGCTAAAAAGAGCAGCATCGGCATGCTTAGCACGTTGTTTGGTAGAACTCCACGTGCGCGTTCTTCGAAAAGCACCATTTGCATGCACATCTTGTGGTTTTGCAGAAAACTTCAATCTCGTCTACCAAAAGATGCATGTGCATGATTAAAACGCGTTTTCGCACAAATCCGTGCTCGGGTGCTAAAAAGAGCAGCATCGGCATGCTTAGCACGTCGTTTGGTAGAAATCCACGTGCGCGTTCTGCCAAGAGCACCATTTGCATGCACATCTTGTGGTTTTGCAGAAAACTTCATCCGCGTCTACCAAAAGATGCATGTGCATGCTTAAAACGCGTTTTCGCACGAATCCGTGCGCGGGTGCTAAAAAGAGCAGCATCGGCATGCTTAGCACGTCGTTTGGTAGAAATCCACGTGCGCGTTCTGCCAAAAGCACCATTTGCATGCACATCTTGTGGTTTTGCAGAAAACTTCATCCGCGTCTACCAAAAGATGCATGTGCAAGCTTAAAACGCGTTTTCGCACGAATCCGTGCGCGGGTGCTAAAAAGAGCAGCATCGGCATGCTTAGCACGTTGTTTGGTAGAAATCCACGTGCGCGTTCTGCGAAAAGCACCATTTGCATGCACATCTTGTGGTTTTGCAGAAAACTTCAATCTCGTCTACCAAAAGATGCATGTGCATGCTTAAAACACGTTTTCGCACAAATCCGTGCACGGGTGCTAAAAAGAGCAGCATCGGCATGCTTAGCACGTCGTTTGGTAGAAATCCACGTGCGCGTTCTGCCAAAAGCACCATTTGCATGCACATCTTGTGGTTTTGCAGAAAACTTCATCCGCGTCTACCAAAAGATGCATGTGCATGCTTAAAACGCGTTTTCGCGCGAATCCATGCGCGGGTGCTAAAAAGAGCAGCATCGGCATGCTTAGCACGTCGTTTGGTAGAAATCCACGTGCGCGTTCTGCCAAAAGCACCATTTGCATGCACATCTTGTGGTTTTGCAGAAAACTTCAATCTCGTCTACCAAAAGATGCATGTGCATGCTTAAAACGCGTTTTCGCACGAATCCGTGCGCAGGTGCTAAAAAGAGCAGCATCGGCATGCTTAGCGCGTTGTTTGGTAGAAATCCACGTGCGCGTTCTGCGAAAAGCACCATTTGCATGCACATCTTGTGGTTTTGCAGAAAACTTCAATCTCGTCTACTAAAAGATGCATGTGCATGCTTAAAACGCGTTTTCGCACGAATCCGTGCGCGGGTGCTAAAAAGAGCAGCATCGGCATGCTTAGCACGTTGTTTGGTAGAAATCCACGTGCGCGTTCTGCGAAAAGCACCATTTGCATGCACATCTTGTGGTTTTGCAGCAAACTTCAATCTCGTCTACCAAAAGATGCATGTGCATGCTTAAAACGCGTTTTCGCACGAATCCGTGCGCGGGTGCTAAAAAGAGCAGCATCGGCATGCTTAGCACGTTGTTTGGTAGAAATCCACGTGCACGTTCTGCGAAAAGCACCATTTGCATGCACATCTTGTGGTTTTGCAGAAAACTTCAATCTCGTCTACCAAAAGATGCATGTGCATGCTTAAAACGCGTTTTCGCACGAATCCGTGCGCGGGTGCTAAAAAGAGCAGCATCGGCATGCTTAGCACGTTGTTTGGTAGAAATCCACGTGCGCGTTCTGCGAAAAGCACCATTTGCATGCACATCTTGTGGTTTTGCAGAAAACTTCAATCTCGTCTACCAAAAGATGCATGTGCATGCTTAAAACGCGTATTCGCACGAATCCGTGCGCGGGTGCTAAAAAGAGCAGCATCGGCATGCTTAGCACGTTGTTTGGTAGAAATCCACGTGCGCGTTCTGCGAAAAGCACCATTTGCATGCACATCTTGTGGTTTTGCAGAAAACTTCAATCTCGTCTACCAAAAGATGCATGTGCATGCTTAAAACGCGTTTTCGCACGAATCCGTGCGCGGGTGCTAAAAAGAGCAGCATCGGCATGCTTAGCACGTTGTTTGGTAGAAATCCACGTGCGCGTTCTGCGAAAAGCACCATTTGCACGCACATCTTGTGGTTTTGCAGAAAACTTCAATCTCGTCTACCAAAAGATGCATGTGCATGCTTAAAACGCGTTTTCGCACGAATCCGTGCGCGGGTGCTAAAAAGAGCAGCATCGGCATGCTTAGCACGTTGTTTGGTAGAAATCCACGTGCGCGTTCTGCGAAAAGCACCATTTGCATGCACATCTTGTGGTTTTGCAGAAAACTTCAATCTCGTCTACCAAAAGATGCATGTGCATGCTTAAAACGCGTTTTCGCACAAATCCGTGCGCGGGTGCTAAAAAGAGCAGCATCGGCATGCTTAGCACGTCGTTTGGTAGAAATCCACGTGCGCGTTCTGCCAAGAGCACCATTTGCATGCACATCTTGTGGTTTTGCAGAAAACTTCATCCGCGTCTACCAAAAGGTGCATGTGCATGCTTCAAACGCGTTTTCGCACGAATCCATGCGCGGGTGCTAAAAAGAGCAGCATCGGCATGCTTAGCACGTCGTTTGGTAGAAATCCACGCGCGCGTTCTGCCAAAAGCACCATTTGCATGCACATCTTGTGGTTTTGCAAAAAACTTCATCCGCGTCTACCAAAAGATGCATGTGCATGCTTAAAACGCGTTTTCGCACGAATCCGTGCGCGGGTGCTAAAAAGAGCAGCATCGGCATGCTTAGCACGTTGTTTGGTAGAAATCCACGTGCGCGTTCTGCGAAAAGCACCATTTGCATGCACATCTTGTGGTTTTGCAGACAACTTCAATCTCGTCTACCAAAAGATGCATGTGCATGCTTAAAACGCGTTTTCGCACAAATCCGTGCGCGGGTGCTAAAAAGAGCAGCATCGGCATGCTTAGCACGTCGTTTGGTAGAAATCCACGTGCGCGTTCTGCCAAAAGCACCATTTGCATGCACATCTTGTGGTTTTGCAGAAAACTTCATCCGCGTCTACCAAAAGATGCATGTGCATGCTTAAAACGCGTTTTCGCGCGAATCCGTGCGCGGGTGCTAAAAAGAGCAGCATCGGCATGCTTAGCACGTCGTTTGGTAGAAATCCACGTGCGCGTTCTGCCAAAAGCACCATTTGCATGCACATCTTGTGGTTTTGCAGAAAACTTGAATCTCGTGTACCAAAAGATGCATGTGCATGCTTAAAACGCGTTTTCGCACGAATCCGTGCGCGGGTGCTAAAAAGAGCAGCATCGGCATGCTGAGCACGTTGTTTGGTAGAAATCCACGTGCGCGTTCTGCGAAAAGCACCATTTGCATGCACATCTTGTGGTTTTGCAGAAAACATCAATCTCGTCTACCAAAAGATGCATGTGCATGCTTAAAACGCGTTTTCGCACGAATCCGTGCGCGGGTGCTAAAAAGAGCAGCATCGGCATGCTTAGCACGTTGTTTGGTAGAAATCGACGTGCGCGTTCTGCGAAAAGCACCATTTGCATGCACATCTTGTGGTTTTGCAGAAAACTTCAATCTCGTCTACCAAAAGATGCATGTGCATGCTTAAAACGCGTTTTCGCACGAATTCGTGCGCGGGTGCTAAAAAGAGCAGCATCGGCATGCTTAGCACGTTGTTTGGTAGAAATCCACGTGCGCGTTCTGCCAAAAGCACCATTTGCATGCACATCTTGTGGTTTTGCAGAAAACTTCAATCTCGTCTACCAAAAGATGCATGTGCATGCTTAAAACGCGTTTTCGCACGAATCCGTGCGCGGGTGCTAAAAAGAGCAGCATCGGCATGCTTAGCACGTTGTTTGGTAGAAATCCACGTGCGCGTTCTGCGAAAAGCACCATTTGCATGCACATCTTGTGGTTTTGCAGAAAACTTCAATCTCGTCTACCAAAAGATGCATGTGCATGCTTAAAACGCGTTTTCGCACGAATCCGTGCGCGGGTGCTAAAAAGAGCAGCATCGGCATGCTTAGCACGTTGTTTGGTAGAAATCCACGTGCGCGTTCTGCGAAAAGCACCATTTGCATGCACATCTTGTGGTTTTGCAGAAAACTTCAATCTCGTCTACCAAAAGATGCATGTGCATGCTTAAAACGCGTTTTCGCACGAATCCGTGCGCGGGTGCTAAAAAGAGCAGCATCGGCATGCTTAGCACGTTGTTTGGTAGAAATCCACGTGCGCGTTCTGCGAAAAGCACCATTTGCATGCACATCTTGTGGTTTTGCAGAAAACTTCAATCTCGTCTACCAAAAGATGCATGTGCGTGCTTAAAACGCGTTTTCGCACAAATCCGTGCGCGGGTGCTAAAAAGAGCAGCATCGGCATGCTTAGCACGTTGTTTGGTAGAAATCCACGTGGGCGTTCTGCGAAAAGCACCATTTGCATGCACATTTTGTGGTTTTGCAGAAAACTTCAATCTCGTCTACCAAAAGATGCATGTGCATGCTTAAAACGCGTTTTCGCACGAATCCGTGCGCGGGTGCTAAAAAGAGCAGCATCGGCATGCTTAGCACGTTGTTTGGTAGAAATCCACGTGCGCGTTCTGCGAAAAGCACCATTTGCATGCACATCTTGTGGTTTTGCAGAAAACTTCAATCTCGTCTACCAAAAGATGCATGTGCATTCTTAAAACGCGTTTTCGCACGAATCCGCGCGCGGGTGCTAAAAAGAGCAGCATCGGCATGCTTAGCACGTTGTTTGGTAGAAATCCACGTGCGCGTTCTGCGAAAAGCACCATTTGCATGCACATCTTGTGGTTTTGCAGAAAACTTCAATCTCGTCTACCAAAAGATGCATGTGCATGCTTAAAACGCGTTTTCGCACGAATCCGTGCGCGGGTGCTAAAAAGAGCAGCATCGGCATGCTTAGCACGTTGTTTGGTAGAAATCCACGTGCGCGTTCTGCGAAAAGCACCATTTGCATGCACATCTTGTGGTTTTGCAGAAAACTTCATCCGCGTCTACCAAAAGATGCATGTGCATGCTTAAAACGCGTTTTCGCACGAATCCGTGCGCGGGTGCTAAAAAGAGCAGCATCGGCATGCTTAGCACGTTGTTTGGTAGAAATCCACGTGCGCGTTCTGCGAAAAGCACCATTTGCATGCACATCTTGTGGTTTTGCAGAAAACTTCAATCTCGTCTACCAAAAGATGCATGTGCATGCTTAAAACGCGTTTTCGCACAAATCCGTGCGCGGGTGCTAAAAAGAGCAGCATCGGCATGCTTAGCACGTCGTTTGGGTTAAATCCACGTGCGCGTTCTGCCAAAAGCACCATTTGCATGCACATCTTGTGGTTTTGCAGAAAACTTCACCCGCGTCTACCAAAAGATGCATGTGCATGCTTAAAACGTGTTTTCGCGCGAATCCGTGCGCGGGTGCTAAAAAGAGCAGCATCGGCATGCTTAGCACGTCGTTTGGTAGAAATCCACGTGCGCGTTCTGCCAAAAGCACCATTTGCATGCACATCTTGTGGTTTTGCAGAAAACTTCAATCTCGTCTACCAAAAGATGCATGTGCATGCTTAAAACGCGTTTTCGCACGAATCCGTGCGCGGGTGCTAAAAAGAGCAGCATCGGCATGCTTAGCACGTTGTTTGGTAGAAATCCACGTGCGCGTTCTGCGAAAAGCACCATTTGCATGCACATGTTGTGGTTTTGCAGAAAACTTCAATCTCGTCTACCAAAAGATGCATGTGCATGCTTAAAACGCGTTTTCGCACGAATCCGTGCGCGGGTGCTAAAAAGAGCAGCATCGGCATGCTTAGCACGTTGTTTGGTAGAAATCCACGTGCGCGTTCTGCGAAAAGCACCATTTGCATGCACATCTTGTGGTTTTGCAGAAAACTTCAATCTCGTCTACCAAAAGATGCATGTGCATGCTTAAAACGCGTTTTCGCACGAATCCGTGCGCGGGTGCTAAAAAGAGCAGCATCGGCATGCTTAGCACGTTGTTTGGTAGAAATCCACGTGCGCGTTCTGCGAAAAGCACCATTTGCATGCACATCTTGTGGTTTTGCAGAAAACTTCAATCTCGTCTACCAAAAGATGCATATGCATGCTTAAAACGCGTTTTCGCACAAATCCGTGCGCGGGTGCTAAAAAGAGCAGCATCGGCATGCTTAGCACGTTGTTTGGTAGAAATCCACGTGGGCGTTCTGCGAAAAGCACCATTTGCATGCACATCTTGTGGTTTTGCAGAAAACTTCAATCTCGTCTACCAAAAGATGCATGTGCATGCTTTAAACGCGTTTTCGCACGAATCCGTGCGCGGGTGCTAAAAAGAGCAGCATCGGCATGCTTAGCACGTCGTTTGGTAGAAATCCACGTGCGCGTTCTGCCAAAAGCACCATTTGCATGCACATCTTGTGGTTTTGCAGAAAACTTCATCCGCGTCTACCAAAAGATGCATGTGCAAGCTTAAAACGCGTTTTCGCACGAATCCGTGCGCGGGTGCTAAAAAGAGCAGCATCGGCGTGCTTAGCACGTTGTTTGGTAGAAATCCACGTGCGCGTTCTGCGAAAAGCACCATTTGCATGCACATCTTGTGGTTTTGCAGAAAACTTCAATCTCGTCTACCAAAAGATGCATGTGCATGCTTAAAATGCGTTTTCGCACAAATCCGTGCGCGGGTGCTAAAAAGAGCAGCATCGGCATGCTTAGCACGTCGTTTGGTAGAAATCCACGTGCGCGTTCTGCCAAAAGCACCATTTGCATGCACATCTTGTGGTTTTGCAGAAAACTTCATCCGCGTCTACCAAAAGATGCATGTGCATGCTTAAAACGCGTTTTCGCGCGAATCCGTGCGCGGGTGCTAAAAAGAGCAGCATCGGCATGCTTAGCACGTCGTTTGGTAGAAATCCACGTGCGCGTTCTGCCAAAAGCACCATTTGCATGCACATCTTGTGGTTTTGCAGAAAACTTCAATCTCGTCTACCAAAAGATGCATGTGCATGCTTAAAACGCGTTTTCGCACGAATCCGTGCGCGGGTGCTAAAAAGAGCAGCATCGGCATGCTTAGCACGTTGTTTGGTAGAAATCCACGTGCGCGTTCTGCGAAAAGCACCATTTGCATGCACATCTTGTGGTTTTGCAGAAAACTTCAATCTCGTCTACCAAAAGATGCATGTGCATGCTTAAAACGCGTTTTCGCACAAATCCGTGCGCGGGTGCTAAAAAGAGCAGCATCGGCATGCTTAGCACGTCGTTTGGTAGAAATCCACGTGCGCGTTCTGCCAAAAGCACCATTTGCATGCACATCTTGTGGTTTTGCAGAAAACTTCATCCGCGTCTACCAAAAGATGCATGTGCATGCTTAAAACGCGTTTTCGCGCGAATCCGTGCGCGGGTGCTAAAAAGAGCAGCATCGGCATGCTTAGCACGTCGTTTGGTAGAAATCCACGTGCGCGTTCTGCCAAAAGCACCATTTGCATGCACATCTTGTGGTTTTGCAGAAAACTTCAATCTCGTCTACCAAAAGATGCATGTGCATGCTTAAAACGCGTTTTCGCACGAATACGTGCGCGGGTGCTAAAAAGAGCAGCATCGGCATGCTGAGCACGTTGTTTGGTAGAAATCCACGTGCGCGTTCTGCGAAAAGCACCATTTGCATGCACATCTTGTGGTTTTGCAGAAAACATCAATCTCGTCTACCAAAAGATGCATGTGCATGCTTAAAACGCGTTTTCGCACGAATCCGTGCGCGGGTGCTAAAAAGAGCAGCATCGGCATGCTTAGCACGTTGTTTGGTAGAAATCCACGTGCGCGTTCTGCGAAAAGCACCATTTGCATGCACATCTTGTGGTTTTGCAGAAAACTTCAATCTCGTCTACCAAAAGATGCATGTGCATGCTTAAAACGCGTTTTCGCACGAATTCGTGCGCGGGTGCTAAAAAGAGCAGCATCGGCATGCTTAGCACGTTGTTTGGTAGAAATCCACGTGCGCGTTCTGCGAAAAGCACCATTTGCATGCACATCTTGTGGTTTTGCAGAAAACTTCAATCTCGTCTACCAAAAGATGCATGTGCATGCTTAAAACGCGTTTTCGCACGAATCCGTGCGCGGGTGCTAAAAAGAGCAGCATCGGCAGGCTTAGCACGTTGTTTGGTAGAAATCCACGTGCGCGTTCTGCGAAAAGCACCATTTGCATGCACATCTTGTGGTTTTGCAGAAAACTTCAATCTCGTCTACCAAAAGATGCATGTGCATGCTTAAAACGCGTTTTCGCACGAATCCGTGCGCGGGTGCTAAAAAGAGCAGCATCGGCATGCTTAGCACGTTGTTTGGTAGAACTCCACGTGCGCGTTCTGCGAAAAGCACCATTTGCATGCACATCTTGTGGTTTTGCAGAAAACTTCAATCTCGTCTACCAAAAGATGCATGTGCATGCTTAAAACGCGTTTTCGCACGAATCCGTGCGCGGGTGCTAAAAAGAGCAGCATCGGCATGCTTAGCACGTCGTTTGGTAGCAATCCACGTGCGCGTTCTGCCAAGAGCACCATTTGCATGCACATCTTGTGGTTTTGCAGAAAACTTCATCCGCGTCTACCAAAAGATGCATGTGCAGGCTTAAAACGCGTTTTCGCACGAATCCGTGCGCGGGTGCTAAAAAGAGCAGCATCGGCATGCTTAGCACGTTGTTTGGTAGAAATCCACGTGCGCGTTCTGCGAAAAGCACCATTTGCATGCACATCTTGTGGTTTTCCAGAAAACTTCAATCTCGTCTACCAAAAGATGCATGTGCATGCTTAAAACGCGTTTTCGCACAAATCCGTGCGCGGGTGCTAAAAAAAGCAGCATCGGCATGCTTAGCACGTCGTTTGGTAGAAATCCACGTGCGCGTTCGGCCAAGAGCATCATTTGCATGCACATCTTGTGGTTTTGCAGAAAACTTCATCCGCGTCTACCAAAAGATGCAGGTGCATGCTTAAAACGCGTTTTCGCACGAATCCGTGCGCGGGTGCTAAAAAGAGCAGCATCGGCATGCTTAGCACGTCGTTTGGTAGAAATCCACGTGCGCGTTCTGCCAAAAGCACCATTTGCATGCACATCTTGTGGTTTTGCAGAAAACTTCATCCGCGTCTACCAAAAGATGCATGTGCAAGCTTAAAACGCGTTTTCGCACGAATCCGTGCGCGGGTGCTAAAAAGAGCAGCATCGGCATGCTTAGCACGTTGTTTGGTAGAAATCCACGTGCGCGTTCTGCGAAAAGCACCAT
This sequence comes from Dermacentor andersoni, assembly GCF_023375885.2. Lineage (NCBI taxonomy): Eukaryota > Metazoa > Arthropoda > Arachnida > Ixodida > Ixodidae > Dermacentor > Dermacentor andersoni. Next base: position 88,196 of record NW_027314938.1, on the reverse strand, counting down.
TTGCATGCACATCTTGTGGTTTTGCAGAAAACTTCAATCTCGTCTACCAAAAGATGCATGTGCATGCTTAAAACGCGTTTTCGCACGAATCCGTGCGCGGGTGCTAAAAAGAGCAGCATCGGCATGCTTAGCACGTTGTTTGGTAGAAATCCACGTGCGCGTTCTGCGAAAAGCACCATTTGCATGCACATCTTGTGGTTTTGCAGAAAACTTCAATCTCGTCTACCAAAAGATGCATGTGCATGCTTAAAACGCGTTTTCGCACGAATCCGTGCGCGGGTGCTAAAAAGAGCAGCATCGGCATGCTTAGCACGTTGTTTGGTAGAAATCCACGTGCGCGTTCTGCGAAAAGCACCATTTGCATGCACATCTTGTGGTTTTGCAGAAAACTTCATCCGCGTCTACCAAAAGATGCATGTGCATGCTTAAAACGCGTTTTCGCACGAATCCGTGCGCGGGTGCTAAAAAGAGCAGCATCGGCATGCTTAGCACGTTGTTTGGTAGAAATCCACGTGCGCGTTCTGCGAAAAGCACCATTTGCATGCACATCTTGTGGTTTTGCAGAAAACTTCAATCTCGTCTACCAAAAGATGCATGTGCATGCTTAAAACGCGTTTTCGCACAAATCCGTGCGCGGGTGCTAAAAAGAGCAGCATCGGCATGCTTAGCACGTCGTTTGGGAGAAATCCACGTGCGCGTTCTGCCAAAAGCACCATTTGCATGCACATCTTGTGGTTTTGCAGAAAACTTCATCCGCGTCTACCAAAAGATGCATGTGCATGCTTAAAACGCGTTTTCGCGCGAATCCGTGCGCGGGTGCTAAAAAGAGCAGCATCGGCATGCTTAGCACGTCGTTTGGTAGAAATCCACGTGCGCGTTCTGCCAAAAGCACCATTTGCATGCACATCTTGTGGTTTTGCAGAAAACTTCAATCTCGTCTACCAAAAGATGCATATGCATGCTTAAAACGCGTTTTCGCACAAATCCGTGCGCGGGTGCGAAAAAGAGCAGCATCGGCATGCTTAGCACGTTGTTTGGTAGAAATCCACGTGGGCGTTCTGCGAAAAGCACCATTTGCATCCACATCTTGTGGTTTTGCAGAAAACTTCAATCTCGTCTACCAAAAGATGCATGTGCATGCTTAAAACGCGTTTTCGCACGAATCCGTGCGCGGGTGCTAAAAAGAGCAGCATCGGCATGCTTAGCACGTTGTTTGGTAGAAATCCACGTGCGCGTTCTGCGAAAAGCACCATTTGCATGCACATCTTGTGGTTTTGCAGAAAACTTCAATCTCGTCTACCAAAAGATGCATGTGCATGTTTAAAACGCGTTTTCGCACGAATCCGTGCGCGGGTGCTAAAAAGAGCAGCATCGGCATGCTTAGCACGTTGTTTGGTAGAAATCCACGTGCGCGTTCTGCGAAAAGCACCATTTGCATGCACATCTTGTGGTTTTGCAGAAAACTTCATCCGCGTCTACCAAAAGATGCATGTGCATGCTTAAAACGCGTTTTCGCACGAATCCGTGCGCGGGTGCTAAAAAGAGCAGCATCGGCATGCTTAGCACGTTGTTTGGTAGAAATCCACGTGCGCGTTCTGCGAAAAGCACCATTTGCATGCACATCTTGTGGTTTTGCAGAAAACTTCAATCTCGTCTACCAAAAGATGCATGTGCATGCTTAAAACGCGTTTTCGCACAAATCCGTGCGCGGGTGCTAAAAAGAGCAGCATCGGCATGCTTAGCACGTCGTTTGGGAGAAATCCACGTGCGCGTTCTGCCAAAAGCACCATTTGCATGCACATCTTGTGGTTTTGCAGAAAACTTCATCCGCGTCTACCAAAAGATGCATGTGCATGCTTAAAACGCGTTTTCGCGCGAATCCGTGCGCGGGTGCTAAAAAGAGCAGCATCGGCATGCTTAGCACGTCGTTTGGTAGAAATCCACGTGCGCGTTCTGCCAAAAGCACCATTTGCATGCACATCTTGTGGTTTTGCAGAAAACTTCAATCTCGTCTACCAAAAGATGCATGTGCATGCTTAAAACGCGTTTTCGCACGAATCCGTGCGCGGGTGCTAAAAAGAGCAGCATCGGCATGCTTAGCACGTTGTTTGGTAGAAATCCACGTGCGCGTTCTGCGAAAAGAACCATTTGCATGCACATCTTGTGGTTTTGCAGAAAACTTCAATCTCGTCTACCAAAAGATGCATGTGTATGCTTAAAACGCGTTTTCGCACGAATCCGTGCGCGGGTGCTAAAAAGAGCAGCATCGGCATGCTTAGCACGTTGTTTAGTAAAAATCCACGTGCGCGTTCTGCGAAAAGCACCATTTGCATGCACATCTTGTGGTTTTGCAGAAAACTTCAATCTCGTCTACCAAAAGATGCATGTGCATGCTTAAAACGCGTTTTCGCACGAATCCGTGCGCGGGTGCTAAAAAGAGCAGCATCGGCATGCTTAGCACGTTGTTTGGTAGAAATCCACGTGCGCGTTCTGCGAAAAGCACCATTTGCATGCACATCTTGTGGTTTTGCAGAAAACTTCAATCTCGTCTACCAAAAGATGCATATGCATGCTTAAAACGCGTTTTCGCACAAATCCGTGCGCGGGTGCTAAAAAGAGCAGCATCGGCATGCTTAGCACGTTGTTTGGTAGAAATCCACGTGGGCGTTCTGCGAAAAGCACCATTTGCATGCACATCTTGAGGTTTTGCAGAAAACTTCAATCTCGTCTACCAAAAGATGCATGTGCATGCTTTAAACGCGTTTTCGCACGAATCCGTGCGCGGGTGCTAAAAAGAGCAGCATCGGCATGCTTAGCACGTTGTTTGGTAGAAATCCACGTGCGCGTTCTGCGAAAAGCACCATTTGCATGCAGATCTTGTGGTTTTGCAGAAAACTTCAATCTCGTCTACCAAAAGATGCATGTGCATGCTTAAAACTCGTTTTCGAACGAATCCGTGCGCGGGTGCTAAAAAGAGCAGCATCGGCATGCTTAGCACGTTGTTTGGTAGAAATCCACGTGCGCGTTCTGCGAAAAGCACCATTTGCATGCACATCTTGTGGTTTTGCAGAAAACTTCAATCTCGTCTACCAAAAGATGCATGTGCATGCTTAAAACGCGTTTTCGCACGAATCCGTGCGCGGGTGCTAAAAAGAGCAGCATCGGCATGCTTAGCACGTTGTTTGGTAGAACTCCACGTGCGCGTTCTGCGAAAAGCACCATTTGCATGCACATCTTGTGGTTTTGCAGAAAACTTCAATCTCGTCTACCAAAAGATGCATGTGCATGCTTAAAACGCGTTTTCGCACGAATCCGTGCGCGGGTGCTAAAAAGAGCAGCATCGGCATGCTTAGCACGTTCTTTGGTAGAAATCCACGTGCGCGTTCTGCGAAAAGCACCATTTGCATGCACATCTTGTGGTTTTGCAGAAAACTTCAATCTCGTCTACCAAAAGATGCATGTGTATGCTTAAAACGCGTTTTCGCACGAATCCGTGCGCGGGTGCTAAAAAGAGCAGCATTGGCATGCTTAGCACGTTGTTTGGTAAAAATCCACGTGCGCGTTCTGCGAAAAGCACCATTTGCATGCACATCTTGTGGTTTTGCAGAAAACTTCAATCTCGTCTACCAAAAGATGCATGTGCATGCTTAAAACGCGTTTTCGCACGAATCCGTGCGCGGGTGCTAAAAAGAGCAGCATCGGCATGCTTAGCACGTTGTTTGGTAGAAATCCACGTGCGCGTTCTGCGAAAAGCACCATTTGCATGCACATCTTGTGGTTTTGCAGAAAACTTCAATCTCGTCTACCAAAAGATGCATATGCATGCTTAAAACGCGTTTTCGCACAAATCCGTGCGCGGGTGCTAAAAAGAGCAGCATCGGCATGCTTAGCACGTTGTTTGGTAGAAATCCACGTGGGCGTTCTGCGAAAAGCACCATTTGCATGCACATCTTGAGGTTTTGCAGAAAACTTCAATCTCGTCTACCAAAAGATGCATGTGCATGCTTTAAACGCGTTTTCGCACGAATCCGTGCGCGGGTGCTAAAAAGAGCAGCATCGGCATGCTTAGCACGTTGTTTGGTAGAAATCCACGTGCGCGTTCTGCGAAAAGCACCATTTGCATGCAGATCTTGTGGTTTTGCAGAAAACTTCAATCTCGTCTACCAAAAGATGCATGTGCATGCTTAAAACTCGTTTTCGAACGAATCCGTGCGCGGGTGCTAAAAAGAGCAGCATCGGCATGCTTAGCACGTTGTTTGGTAGAAATCCACGTGCGCGTTCTGCGAAAAGCACCATTTGCATGCACATCTTGTGGTTTTGCAGAAAACTTCAATCTCGTCTACCAAAAGATGCATGTGCATGCTTAAAACGCGTTTTCGCACGAATCCGTGCGCGGGTGCTAAAAAGAGCAGCATCGGCATGCTTAGCACGTTGTTTGGTAGAACTCCACGTGCGCGTTCTGCGAAAAGCACCATTTGCATGCACATCTTGTGGTTTTGCAGAAAACTTCAATCTCGTCTACCAAAAGATGCATGTGCATGCTTAAAACGCGTTTTCGCACGAATCCGTGCGCGGGTGCTAAAAAGAGCAGCATCGGCATGCTTAGCACGTCGTTTGGTAGCAATCCACGTGCGCGTTCTGCCAAGAGCACCATTTGCATGCACATATTGTGGTTTTGCAGAAAACTTCATCCGCGTCTACCAAAAGATGCATGTGCATGCTTAAAACGCGTTTTCGCACGAATCCGTGCGCGGGTGCTAAAAAGAGCAGCATCGGCATGCTTAGCACGTTGTTTGGTAGAAATCCACGTGCGCGTTCTGCGAAAAGCACCATTTGCATGCACATCTTGTGGTTTTGCAGAAAACTTCAATCTCGTCTACCAAAAGATGCATGTGCATGCTTAAAACGCGTTTTCGCACAAATCCGTGCGCGGGTGCTAAAAAGAGCAGCATCGGCATGCTTAGCACGTCGTTTGGTAGAAATCCACGTGCGCGTTCTGCCAAGAGCATCATTCGCATGCACATCTTGTGGTTTTGCAGAAAACTTCATCCGCGTCTACCAAAAGATGCAGGTGCATGCTTAAAACGCGTTTTCGCACGAATCCGTGCGCGGGTGCTAAAAAGAGCAGCATCGGCATGCTTAGCACGTCGTTTGGTAGAAATCCACGTGCGCGTTCTGCCAAAAGCACAATTTGCATGCACATCTTGTGGTTTTGCAGAAAACTTCATCCTCGTCTACCAAAAGATGCATGTGCAAGCTTAAAACGCGTTTTCGCACGAATCCGTGCGCGGGTGCTAAAAAGAGCAGCATCGGCATGCTTAGCACGTTGTTTGGTAGAAATCCACGTGCGCGTTCTGCGAAAAGCACCATTTGCATGCACATGTTGTGGTTTTGCAGAAAACTTCAATCTCGTCTACTAAAAGATGCATGTGCATGTTTAAAACGCGTTTTCGCACGAATCCGTGCGCGGGTGCTAAAAAGAGCAGCATCGGCATGCTTAGCACGTTGTTTGGTAGAAATCCACGTGCGCGTTCTGCGAAAAGCACCATTTGCATGCACATCTTGTGGTTTTGCAGAAAACTTCAATCTCGTCTACCAAAAGATGCATGTGCATGCTTAAAACGCGTTTTCGCACGAATCCGTGCGCGGGTGCTAAAAAGAGCAGCATCGGCATGCTTAGCACGTTGTTTGGTAGAAATCCACGTGCGCGTTCTGCGAAAAGCACCATTTGCATGCACATCTTGTGGTTTTGCAGAAAACTTCAATCTCGTCTACCAAAAGATGCATGTGCATGCTTAAAACACGTTTTCGCACGAATCCATGCGCGGGTTCTAAAAAGAGCAGCATCGGCATGCTTAGCACGTTGTTTGGTAGAAATCCACGTGCGCGTTCTGCGAAAAGCACCATTTGCATGCACATCTTGTGGTTTTGCAGAAAACTTCAATCTCGTCTACCAAAAGATGCATGTGCATGCTTAAAACGCGTTTTCGCACGAATCCGTGCGCGGGTGCTAAAAAGAGCAGCATCGGCATGCTTAGCACGTTGTTTGGTAGAAATCCACGTGCGCGTTCTGCGAAAAGCACCATTTGCATGCACATCTTGTGGTTTTGCAGAAAACTTCAATCTCGTCTACCAAAAGATGCATGTGCATGCTTAAAACGCGTTTTCGCACGAATCCGTGCGCGGGTGCTAAAAAGAGCAGCATCGGCATGCTTAGCACGTTGTTTGGTAGAAATCAACGTGCGCGTTCTGCGAAAAGCACCATTTGCATGCACATATTGTGGTTTTGCAGAAAACTTCAATCTCGTCTACCAAAAGATGCATGTGCATGCTTAAAACGCGTTTTCGCACGAATCCGTGCGCGGGTGCTAAAAAGAGCAGCATCGGCATGCTTAGCACGTTGTTTGGTAGAAATCCACGTGCGCGTTCTGCGAAAAGCACCATTTGCATGCACATCTTGTGGTTTTGCAGAAAACTTCAATCTCGTCTACCAAAAGATGCATGTGCATGCTTAAAACGCGTTTTCGCACGAATCCGTGCGCGGGTGCTAAAAAGAGCAGCATCGGCATGCTTAGCACGTTGTTTGGTAGAAATCCACGTGCGCGTTCTGCGAAAAGCAGCATTTGCATGCACATCTTGTGGTTTTGCAGAAAACTTCACTCTCGTCTACCAAAAGATGCATGTGCATGCTTAAAACGCGTATTCGCACAAATCCGTGCGCGGGTGCTAAAAAGAGCAGCATCGGCATGCTTAGCACGTCGTTTGGTAGAAATCCACGTGCGCGTTCTGCCAAGAGCACCATTTGCATGCACATCTTGTGGTTTTGCAGAAAACTTCATCCGCGTCTACCAAAAGATGCATGTGCATGCTTAAAACGCGTTTTCGCACGAATCCGTGCGCGGGTGCTAAAAAGAGCAGCATCGGCATGCTTAGCACGTCGTTTGGTAGAAATCCACGTGCGCGTTCTGCCAAAAGCACCATTTGCATGCACATCTTGTGGTTTTGCAGAAAACTTCAATCTCGTCTACCAAAAGATGCATGTGCATGCTTAAAACGCGTTTTCGCACAAATCCGTGCGCGGGTGCTAAAAAGAGCAGCATCGGCATGCTTAGCACGTCGTTTGGTAGAAATCCACGTGCGCGTTCTGCCAAAAGCACCATTTGCATGCACATCTTGTGGTTTTGCAGAAAACTTCAATCTCGTCTACCAAAAGATGCATGTGCATGCTTAAAACGCGTTTTCGCACGAATCCGTGCGCGGGTGCTAAAAAGAGCAGCATCGGCATGCTTAGCACGTTGTTTGGTAGAAATCCACGTGCGCGTTCTGCGAAAAGCACCATTTGCATGCACATCTTGTGGTTTTGCAGAAAACTTCAATCTCGTCTACCAAAAGATGCATGTGCATGCTTAAAACGCGTTTTCGCACGAATCCGTGCGCGGGTGCTAAAAAGAGCAGCATCGGCATGCTTAGCACGTCGTTTGGTAGAAATCCACGTGCGCGTTCTGCCAAGAGCACCATTTGCATGCACATCTTGTGGTTTTGCAGAAAACTTCATCCGCGTCTACCAAAAGATGCATGTGCATGCTTAAAACGCGTTTTCGCACGAATCCGTGCGCGGGTGCTAAAAAGAGCAGCATCGGCATGCTTAGCACGTCGTTTGGTAGAAATCCACGTGCGCGTTCTGCCAAAAGCACCATTTGCATGCACATCTTGTGGTTTTGCAGAAAACTTCAATCTCGTCTACCAAAAGATGCATGTGCATGCTTAAAACGCGTTTTCGCACAAATCCGTGCGCGGGTGCTAAAAAGAGCAGCATCGGCATGCTTAGCACGTCGTTTGGTAGAAATCCACGTGCGCGTTCTGCCAAAAGCACCATTTGCATGCACATCTTGTGGTTTTGCAGAAAACTTCAATCTCGTCTACCAAAAGATGCATGTGCATGCTTAAAACGCGTTTTCGCACGAATCCGTGCGCGGGTGCTAAAAAGAGCAGCATCGGCATGCTTAGCACGTTATTTGGTAGAAATCCACGTGCGCGTTCTGCGAAAAGCACCATTTGCATGCACATCTTGTGGTTTTGCAGAAAACTTCAATCTCGTCTACCAAAAGATGCATGTGCATGCTTAAAACGCGTTTTCGCACGAATCCGTGCGCGGGTGCTAAAAAGAGCAGCATCGGCATGCTTAGCACGTTGTTTGGTAGAAATCCACGTGCGCGTTCTGCGAAAAGCACCATTTGCATGCACATCTTGTGGTTTTGCAGAAAACTTCAATCTCGTCTACCAAAAGATGCATGTGCATGCTTAAAACGCGTTTTCGCACGAATCCGTGCGCGGGTGCTAAAAAGAGCAGCATCGGCATGCTTAGCACGTTGTTTGGTAGAAATCCACGTGCGCGTTCTGCGAAAAGCACCATTTGCATGCACATCTTGTGGTTTTGCAGAAAACTTCATCCGCGTCTACCAAAAGATGCATGTGCATGCTTAAAACGCGTTTTCGCGCGAATCCGTGCGCGGGTGCTAAAATGAGCAGCATCGGCATGCTTAGCACGTCATTTGGTAGAAATCCACGTGCGCGTTCTGCCAAAAGCACCGTTTGCATGCACATCTTGTGGTTTTGCAGAAAACTTCAATCTCGTCTACCAAAAGATGCATGTGCATGCTTAAAACGCGTTTTCGCACAAATCCGTGCGCGGGTGCTAAAAAGAGCAGCATCGGCATGCTGAGCACGTTGTTTGGTAGAAATCCACGTGCGCGTTCTGCGAAAAGCACCATTTGCATGCACATCTTGTGGTTTTGCAGAAAACTTCAATCTCGTCTACCAAAAGATGCATGTGCATGCTTAAAACGCGTTTTCGCACGAATCCGTGCGCGGGTGCTAAAAAGAGCAGCATCGGCATGCTTAGCACGTTGTTTGGTAGAAATCCACGTGCGCGTTCTGCGAAAAGCACCATTTGCATGCACATCTTGTGGTTTTGCAGAAAACTTCAATCTCGTCTACCAAGAGATGCATGTGCATGCTTAAAACGCGTTTTCGCACGAATCCGTGCGCGGGTGCTAAAAAGAGCAGCATCGGCATGCTTAGCACGTTGTTTGGTAGAAATCCACGTGCGCGTTCTGCGAAAAGCACCATTTGCATGCACATCTTGTGGTTTTGCAGAAAACTTCAATCTCGTCTACCAAAAGATGCATGTGCATGCTTAAAACGCGTTTTCGCACAAATCCGTGCGCGGGTGCTAAAAAGAGGAGCATCGGCATGCTTAGCACGTTGTTTGGTAGAAATCCACGTGGGCGTTCTGCGAAAAGCACCATTTGCATGCACATCTTGTGGTTTTGCAGAAAACTTCAATCTCGTCTACCAAAAGATGCATGTGCATGCTTAAAACGCGTTTTCGCACGAATCCGTGCGCGGGTGCTAAAAAGAGCAGCATCGGCATGCTTAGCACGTTGTTTGGTAGAAATCCACGTGCGCGTTCTGCGAAAAGCACCATTTGCATGCACATCTTGTGGTTTTGCAGAAAACTTCAATCTCGTCTACCAAAAGATGCATGTGCATGCTTAAAACGCGTTTTCGCACGAATCCGTGCGCGGGTGCTAAAAAGAGCAGCATCGGCATGCTTAGCACGTTGTTTGGTAGAAATCCACGTGCGCGTTCTGCGAAAAGCACCATTTGCATGCACATCTTGTGGTTTTGCAGAAAACTTCAATCTCGTCTACCAAAAGATGCATGTGCATGCTTAAAACGCGTTTTCGCACGAATCCGTGCGCGGGTGCTAAAAAGAGCAGCATCGGCATGCTTAGCACGTTGTTTGGTAGAAATCCACGTGCGCGTTCTGCGAAAAGCACCATTTGCATGCACATCTTGTGGTTTTGCAGAAAACTTCAATCTCGTCTACCAAAAGATGCATGTGCATGCTTAAAACGCGTTTTCGCACGAATCCGTGCGCGGGTGCTAAAAAGAGCAGCATCGGCATGCTTAGCACGTTGTTTGGTAGAAATCCACGTGCGCGTTCTGCGAAAAGCACCATTTGCATGCACATCTTGTGGTTTTGCAGAAAACTTCAATCTCGTCTACCAAAAGATGCATGTGCATGCTTAAAACGCGTTTTCGCACGAATCCGTGCGCGGGTGCTAAAAAGAGCAGCATCGGCATGCTTAGCACGTTGTTTGGTAGAAATCCACGTGCGCGTTCTGCGAAAAGCACCATTTGCATGCACATCTTGTGGTTTTGCAGAAAACTTCAATCTCGTCTACCAAAAGATGCATGTGCATGCTTAAAACGCGTTTTCGCACGAATCCGTGCGCGGGTGCTAAAAAGAGCAGCATCGGCATGCTTAGCACGTCATTTGGTAGAAATCCACGTGCGCGTTCTGCCAAAAGCACCATTTGCATGCACATCTTGTGGTTTTGCAGAAAACTTCAATCTCGTCTACCAAAAGATGCATGTGCATGCTTAAAACGCGTTTTCGCACGAATCCGTGCGCGGGTGCTAAAAAGAGCAGCATCGGCATGCTTAGCACGTTGTTTGGTAGAAATCCACGTGCGCGTTCTGCGAAAAGCACCATTTGCATGCACATCTTGTGGTTTTGCAGAAAACTTCAATCTCGTCTACCAAAAGATGCATGTGCATGCTTAAAACGCGTTTTCGCACGAATCCGTGCGCGGGTGCTAAAAAGAGCAGCATCGGCATGCTTAGCACGTTGTTTGGTAGAAATCCACGTGCGCGTTCTGGGAAAAGCACCATTTGCATGCACATCTTGTGGTTTTGCAGAAAACTTCAATCTCGTCTACCAAAAGATGCATGTGCATGCTTAAAACGCGTTTTCGCACGAATCCGTGCGCGGGTGCTAAAAAGAGCAGCATCGGCATGCTTAGCACGTTGTTTGGTAGAAATCCACGTGCGCGTTCTGCGAAAAGCACCATTTGCATGCACATCTTGTGGTTTTGCAGAAAACTTCAATCTCGTCTACCAAAAGATGCATGTGCATGCTTAAAACGCGTTTTCGCACGAATCCGTGCGCGGGTGCTAAAAAGAGCAGCATCGGCATGCTTAGCACGTTGTTTTGTAGAAATCCACGTGCGCGTTCTGCGAAAAGCACCATTTGCATGCACATCTTGTGGTTTTGCAGAAAACTTCAATCTCGTCTACCAAAAGATGCATGTGCATGCTTAAAACGCGTTTTCGCACGAATCCGTGCGCGGGTGCTAAAAAGAGCAGCATCGGCATGCTTAGCACGTTGTTTGGTAGAAATCCACGTGCGCGTTCTGCGAAAAGCATCATTTGCATGCACATCTTGTGGTTTTGCAGAAAACTTCATCCGCGTCTACCAAAAGATGCATGTGCATACTTAAAACGCGTTTTCGCGCGAATCCGTGCGCGGGTGCTAAAAAGAGCAGCATCGGCATGCTTAGCACGTCATTTGGTAGAAATCCACGTGCGCGTTCTGCCAAAAGCACCATTTGCATGCACATCTTGTGGTTTTGCAGAAAACTTCAATCTCGTCTACCAAAAGATGCATGTGCATGCTTAAAACGCGTTTTCGCACGAATCCGTGCGCGGGTGCTAAAAAGAGCAGCATCGGCATGCTGAGCACGTTGTTTGGTAGAAATCCACGTGCGCGTTCTGCGAAAAGCACCATTTGCATGCACATCTTGTGGTTTTGCAGAAAACTTCAATCTCGTCTACCAAAAGATGCATGTGCATGCTTAAAACGCGTTTTCGCACTAATCCGTGCGCGGGTGCTAAAAAGAGCAGCATCGGCATGCTTAGCACGTTGTTTGGTAGAAATCCACGTGCGCGATCTGCGAAAAGCACCATTTGCATGCACATCTTGTGGTTTTGCAGAAAACTTCAATCTCGTCTACCAAAAGATGCATGTGCATGCTTAAAACGCGTTTTCGCACGAATCCGTGCGCGGGTGCTAAAAAGAGCAGCATCGGCATGCTTAGCACGTTGTTTGGTAGAAATCCACGTGCGCGTTCTGCGAAAAGCACCATTTGCATGCACATCTTGTGGTTTTGCAGAAAACTTCAATCTCGTCTACCAAAAGATGCATGTGCATGCTTAAAACGCGTTTTCGCACGAATCGTGCGCGGGTGCTAAAAAGAGCAGCATCGGCATGCTTAGCACGTTGTTTGGTAGAAATCCACGTGCGCGTTCTGCGAAAAGCACCATTTGCATGCACATATTGTGGTTTTGCAGAAAACTTCAATCTCGTCTACCAAAGATGCATGTGCATGCTTAAAACGCGTTTTCGCACGAATCCGTGCGCGGGTGCTAAAAAGAGCAGCATCGGCATGCTTAGCACGTTGTTTGGTAGAAATCCACGTGCGCGTTCTGCGAAAAGCACCATTTGCATGCACATATTGTGGTTTTGCAGAAAACTTCAATCTCGTCTACCAAAAGATGCATGTGCATGCTTAAAACGCGTTTTCGCACGAATCCGTGCGCGGGTGCTAAAAAGAGCAGCATCGGCATGCTTAGCACGTTGTTTGGCACGTGCGCGTTCTGCGAAAAGCAGCATTTGCATGCACATCTTGTGGTTTTGCAGAAAACTTCAATCTCGTCTACCAAAAGATGCATGTGCATGCTTAAAACGCGTTTTCGCACAAATCCGTGCGCGGGTGCTAAAAAGAGCAGCATCGGCATGCTTAGCACGTCGTTTGGTAGAAATTCACGTGCGCGTTGTGCCAAGAGCACCATTTGCATGCACATATTGTGGTTTTGCAGAAAACTTCATCCGCGTCTACCAAAAGATGATGTGCATGCTTAAAACGCGTTTTCGCACGAATCCGTGCGCGGGTGCTAAAAAGAGCAGCATCGGCATGCTTAGCACGTCGTTTGGTAGAAATCCACGTGCGCGTTCTGCCAAAAGCACCATTTGCATGCACATCTTGTGGTTTTTGCAGAAAACTTCATCCGCGTCTACCAAAAGATGCATGTGCATGCTTAAAACGCGTTTTCGCGCGAATCCGTGCGCGGGTGCTAAAAAGAGCAGCATCGTACAGCTTAGCACGTCGTTTGGTAGAAATCCACGTGCGCGTTCTGCCAAAAGCACCATTTGCATGCACATCTTGTGGTTTTGCAGAAAACTTCAATCTCGTCTACCAAAAGATGCATGTGCATGCTTAAAACGCGTTTTCGCACGATTCCCTGCGCGGGTGCTAAAAAGAGCAGCATCGGCATGCTTAGCGCGTTGTTTGGTAGAAATCCACGTGCGCGTTCTGCGAAAAGCACCATTTGCATGCACATCTTGTGGTTTTGCAGAAAACTTCAAACTCGTCTACCAAAAGATGCATGTGCATGCTTAAAAACGCGTTTTCGCACGAATCCGTGCGCGGGTGCTAAAAGAGCAGCATCGGCATGCTTAGCACGTTGTTTGGTAGAAATCCACGTGCGCGTTCTGCGAAAAGCACCATTTGCATGCACATCTTGTGGTTTTGCAGAAAACTTCAATCTCGTCTACCAAAAGATGCATGTGCATGCTTAAAACGCGTTTTCGCACGAATCCGTGCGCGGGTGCTAAAAAGAGCAGCATCGGCATGCTTAGCACGTTGTTTGGTAGAAATCCACGTGGGCGTTCTGCGAAAAGCACCATTTGCATGCACATCTTGTGGTTTTGCAGAAAACTTCAATCTCGTCTACCAAAAGATGCATGTGCATGCTTAAAACGCGTTTTCGCACGAATCCGTGCGCGGGTGCTAAAAAGAGCAGCATCGGCATGCTTAGCACGTTGTTTGGTAGAAATCCACGTGCGCGTTCTGCGAAAAGCACCATTTGCATGCACATCTTGTGGTTTTGCAGAAAACTTCAATCTCGTCTACCAAAAGATGCATGTGCATGCTTAAAACGCGTTTTCGCACAAATCCGTGCGCGGGTGCTAAAAAGAGCAGCATCGGCATGCTTAGCACGTCGTTTGGTAGAAATCCACGTGCGCGTTCTGCCAAGAGCATCATTTGCATGCACATCTTGTGGTTTTGCAGAAAACTTCATCCGCGTCTACCAAAAGATGCAGGTGCATGCTTAAAACGCGTTTCGCACGAATCCGTGCGCGGGTGCTAAAAGAGCAGCATCGGCATGCTTAGCACGTCGTTTGGTAGAAATCCACGTGCGCGTTCTGCCAAAGCACCATTTGCATGCACATCTTGTGGTTTTGCAGAAAACTTCATCCGCGTCTACCAAAAGATGCATGTGCAAGCTTAAAACGCGTTTTCGCACGAATCCGTGCGCGGGTGCTAAAAAGAGCAGCATCGGCATGCTTAGCACGTTGTTTGGTAGAAATCCAACGTGCGCGTTCTGCGAAAAGCACCATTTGCATGCACATGTTGTGGTTTTGCAGAAAACTTCAATCTCGTCTACTAAAAGATGCATGTGCATGTTTAAAACGCGTTTTCGCACGAATCCGTGCGCGGGTGCTAAAAAGAGCAGCATCGGCATGCTTAGCACGTTGTTTGGTAGAAATCCACGTGCGCGTTCTGCGAAAAGCACCATTTGCATGCACATCTTGTGGTTTTGCAGAAAACTTCAATCTCGTCTACCAAAAGATGCATGTGCATGCTTAAAACGCGTTTTCGCACGAATCCGTGCGCGGGTGCTAAAAAGAGCAGCATCGGCATGCTTAGCACGTTGTTTGGTAGAAATCCACGTGCGCGTTCTGCGAAAAGCACCATTTGCATGCACATCTTGTGGTTTTGCAGAAAACTTCAATCTCGTCTACCAAAAGATGCATGTGCATGCTTAAAACACGTTTTCGCACGAATCCATGCGCGGGTGCTAAAAAGAGCAGCATCGGCATGCTTAGCACGTTGTTTGGTAGAAATCCACGTGCGCGTTCTGCGAAAAAGCACCATTTGCATGCACATCTTGTGGTTTTGCAGAAAACTTCAATCTCGTCTACCAAAAGATGCATGTGCATGCTTAAAACGCGTTTTCGCACGAATCCGTGCGCGGGTGCTAAAAAGAGCAGCATCGGCATGCTTAGCACGTTGTTTGGTAGAAATCCACGTGCGCGTTCTGCGAAAAGCACCATTTGCATGCACATCTTGTGGTTTTGCAGAAAACTTCAATCTCGTCTACCAAAAGATGCATGTGCATGCTTCAAACGCGTTTTCGCACGAATCCATGCGCGGGTGCTAAAAAGAGCAGCATCGGCATGCTTAGCACGTCGTTTGGTAGAAATCCACGTGCGCGTTCTGCCAAAAGCACCATTTGCATGCACATCTTGTGGTTTTGCAAAAAACTTCATCCGCGTCTACCAAAAGATGCATGTGCATGCTTAAAACGCGTTTTCGCACGAATCCGTGCGCGGGTGCTAAAAAGAGCAGCATCGGCATGCTGAGCACGTTGTTTGGTAGAAATCCACGTGCGCGTTCTGCGAAAAGCACCATTTGCATGCACATCTTGTGGTTTTGCAGAAAACATCAATCTCGTCTACCAAAAGATGCATGTGCATGCTTAAAACGCGTTTTCGCACGAATCCGTGCGCGGGTGCTAAAAAGAGCAGCATCGGCATGCTTAGCACGTTGTTTGGTAGAAATCCACGTGCGCGTTCTGCGAAAAGCACCATTTGCATGCACATCTTGTGGTTTTGCAGAAAACTTCAATCTCGTCTACCAAAAGATGCATGTGCATGCTTAAAACGCGTTTTCGCACGAATTCGTGCGCGGGTGCTAAAAAGAGCAGCATCGGCATGCTTAGCACGTTGTTTGGTAGAAATCCACGTGCGCGTTCTGCGAAAAGCACCATTTGCATGCACATCTTGTGGTTTTGCAGAAAACTTCAATCTCGTCTACCAAAAGATGCATGTGCATGCTTAAAACGCGTTTTCGCACAAATCCGTGCGCGGGTGCTAAAAAGAGCAGCATCGGCATGCTTAGCACGTTGTTTGGTAGAAATCCACGTGGGCGTTCTGCGAAAAGCACCATTTGCATGCACATCTTGTGGTTTTGCAGAAAACTTCAATCTCGTCTACCAAAAGATGCATGTGCATGCTTAAAACGCGTTTTCGCACGAATCCGTGCGCGGGTGCTAAAAAGAGCAGCATCGGCATGCTTAGCACGTTGTTTGGTAGAAATCAACGTGCGCGTTTCTGCGAAAAGCACCATTTGCATGCACATATTGTGGTTTTGCAGAAAACTTCAATCTCGTCTACCAAAAGATGCATGTGCATGCTTAAAACGCGTTTTCGCACGAATCCGTGCGCGGGTGCTAAAAAGAGCAGCATCGGCATGCTTAGCACGTTGTTTGGTAGAAATCCACGTGCGCGTTCTGCGAAAAGCACCATTTGCATGCACATCTTGTGGTTTTGCAGAAAACTTCAATCTCGTCTACCAAAAGATGCATGTGCATGCTTAAAACGCGTTTTCGCACGAATCCGTGCGCGGGTGCTAAAAAGAGCAGCATCGGCATGCTTAGCACGTTGTTTGGTAGAAATCCACGTGCGCGTTCTGCGAAAAGCAGCATTTGCATGCACATCTTGTGGTTTTGCAGAAAACTTCACTCTCGTCTACCAAAAGATGCATGTGCATGCTTAAAACGCGTATTCGCACAAATCCGTGCGCGGGGTGCTAAAAAGAGCAGCATCGGCATGCTTAGCACGTCGTTTGGTAGAAATCCACGTGCGCGTTCTGCCAAGAGCACCATTTGCATGCACATCTTGTGGTTTTGCAGAAAACTTCATCCGCGTCTACCAAAAGATGCATGTGCATGCTTAAAACGCGTTTTCGCACGAATCCGTGGCGCGGGTGCTAAAAAGAGCAGCATCGGCATGCTTAGCACGTCGTTTGGTAGAAATCCACGTGCGCGTTCTGCCAAAAGCACCATTTGCATGCACATCTTGTGGTTTTTGCAGAAAACTTCAATCTCGTCTACCAAAAGATGCATGTGCATGCTTAAAACGCGTTTTCGCACAAATCCGTGCGCGGGTGCTAAAAAGAGCAGCATCGGCATGCTTAGCACGTCGTTTGGTAGAAATCCACGTGCGCGTTCTGCCAAAAGCACCATTTGCATGCACATCTTGTGGTTTTGCAGAAAACTTCAATCTCGTCTACCAAAAGATGCATGTGCATGCTTAAAACGCGTTTTCGCACGAATCCGTGCGCGGGTGCTAAAAAGAGCAGCATCGGCATGCTTAGCACGTTGTTTGGTAGAAATCCACGTGCGCGTTCTGCGAAAAGCACCATTTGCATGCACATCTTGTGGTTTTGCAGAAAACTTCAATCTCGTCTACCAAAAGATGCATGTGCATGCTTAAAACGCGTTTCGCACGAATCCGTGCGCGGGTGCTAAAAAGAGCAGCATCGGCATGCTTAGCACGTCGTTTGGTAGAAATCCACGTGCGCGTTCTGCAAGAGCACCATTTGCATGCACATCTTGTGGTTTTGCAGAAAACTTCATCCGCGTCTACCAAAAGATGCATGTGCATGCTTAAAACGCGTTTTCGCACGAATCCGTGCGCGGGTGCTAAAAAGAGCAGCATCGGCATGCTTAGCACGTCGTTTGGTAGAAATCCACGTGCGCGTTCTGCGAAAAGCACCATTTGCATGCACATCTTGTGGTTTTGCAGAAAACTTCAATCTCGTCTACCAAAGATGCATGTGCATGCTTAAAACGCGTTTTCGCACAAATCCGTGCGCGGGTGCTAAAAAGAGCAGCATCGGCATGCTTAGCACGTTGTTTGGTAGAAATCCACGTGGGCGTTCTGCGAAAAGCACCATTTGCATGCACATCTTGTGGTTTTGCAGAAAACTTCAATCTCGTCTACCAAAAGATGCATGTGCATGCTTAAAACGCGTTTTCGCACGAATCCGTGCGCGGGTGCTAAAAAGAGCAGCATCGGCATGCTTAGCACGTTGTTTGGTAGAAATCAACGTGGCGCGTTCTGCGAAAAGCACCATTTGCATGCACATATTGTGGTTTTGCAGAAAACTTCAATCTCGTCTACCAAAAGATGCATGTGCATGCTTAAAACGCGTTTTCGCACGAATCGTGCGCGGGTGCTAAAAAGAGCAGCATCGGCATGCTTAGCACGTTGTTTGGTAGAAATCCACGTGCGCGTTCTGCGAAAAGCACCATTTGCATGCACATCTTGTGGTTTTGCAGAAAACTTCAATCTCGTCTACCAAAAGATGCATGTGCATGCTTAAAACGCGTTTTCGCACGAATCCGTGCGCGGGGTGCTAAAAAGAGCAGCATCGGCATGCTTAGCACGTTGTTTGGTAGAAATCCACGTGCGCGTTCTGCGAAAAGCAGCATTTGCATGCACATCTTGTGGTTTTGCAGAAAACTTCACTCTCGTCTACCAAAAGATGCATGTGCATGCTTAAAACGCGTATTCGCACAAATCCGTGCGCGGGTGCTAAAAAGAGCAGCATCGGCATGCTTAGCACGTCGTTTGGTAGAAATCCACGTGCGCGTTCTGCCAAGAGCACCATTTGCATGCACATCTTGTGGTTTTTGCAGAAACTTCATCCGCGTCTACCAAAAGATGCATGTGCATGCTTAAAACGCGTTTTCGCACGAATCCGTGCGCGGGTGCTAAAAAGAGCAGCATCGGCATGCTTAGCACGTCGTTTGGTAGAAATCCACGTGCGCGTTCTGCCAAAAGCACCATTTGCATGCACATCTTTGTGGTTTTGCAGAAAACTTCAATCTCGTCTACCAAAAGATGCATGTGCATGCTTAAAACGCGTTTTCGCACAAATCCGTGCGCGGGTGCTAAAAAGAGCAGCATCGGCATGCTTAGCACGTCGTTTGGTAGAAATCCACGTGCGCGTTCTGCCAAAAGCACCATTTGCATGCACATCTTGTGGTTTTGCAGAAAACTTCAATCTCGTCTACCAAAAGATGCATGTGCATGCTTAAAACGCGTTTTCGCACGAATCCGTGCGCGGGTGCTAAAAAGAGCAGCATCGGCATGCTTAGCACGTTGTTTGGTAGAAATCCACGTGCGCGTTCTGCGAAAAGCACCATTTGCATGCACATCTTGTGGTTTTGCAGAAAACTTCAATCTCGTCTACCAAAAGATGCATGTGCATGCTTAAAACGCGTTTTCGCACGAATCCGTGCGCGGGTGCTAAAAAGAGCAGCATCGGCATGCTTAGCACGTCGTTTGGTAGAAATCCACGTGCGCGTTCTGCCAAGAGCACCATTTGCATGCACAGTGGTTTGCAGAAAACTTCAATCTCGTCTACCAAAAGATGCATGTGCATGCTTAAAACGCGTTTTCGCACGAATCCGTGCGCGGGTGCTAAAAAGAGGCAGCATCGGCATGCTTAGCACGTTGTTTGGTAGAAATCCACGTGCGCGTTCTGCGAAAAGCACCATTTGCATGCACATCTTGTGGTTTTGCAGAAAACTTCAATCTCGTCTACCAAAAGATGCATGTGCATGCTTAAAACGCGTTTTCGCACGAATCCGTGCGCGGGTGCTAAAAGGAGCAGCATCGGCATGCTTAGCACGTTGTTTGGTAGAAATCCACGTGCGCGTTCTGCCAAAAGCACCATTTGCATGCACATCTTGTGGTTTTGCAGAAAACTTCATCCGCGTCTACCAAAAGATGCATGTGCATGCTTAAAACGCGTTTTCGCACGAATCCGTGCGCGGGTGCTAAAAAGAGCAGCATCGGCATGCTTAGCACGTTGTTTGGTAGAAATCCACGTGCGCGTTCTGCGAAAAGCACCATTTGCATGCACATCTTGTGGTTTTGCAGAAAACTTCAATCTCCTCTACCAAAAGATGCATGTGCATGCTTAAAACGCGTTTTCGCACGAATCCGTGCGCGGGTGCTAAAAAGAGCAGCATCGGCATGCTTAGCACGTTGTTTGGTAGAAATCCACGTGCGCGTTCTGCGAAAAGCACCATTTGCATGCACATCTTGTGGTTTTGCAGAAAACTTCAATCTCGTCTACCAAAAGATGCGTGTGCATGCTTAAAACGCTGTTTTCGCACAAATACGTGCGCGGGTGCTAAAAAGAGCAGCATCGGCATGCTTAGCACGTTGTTTGGTAGAAATCCACGTGGGCGTTCTGCGAAAAGCACCATTTGCATGCACATCTTGTGGTTTTGCAGAAAACTTCAATCTCGTCTACCAAAAGATGCATGTGCATGCTTAAAACGCGTTTTCGCACGAATCCGTGCGCGGGTGCTAAAAAGAGCAGCATCGGCATGCTTAGCACGTCGTTTGGTAGAAATCCACGTGCGCGTTCTGCCAAAAGCACCATTTGCATGCACATCTTGTGGTTTTGCAGAAAACTTCATCCGCGTCTACCAAAAGATGCATGTGCATGCTTAAAACGCGTTTTCGCGCGAATCCGTGCGCGGGTGCTAAAAAGAGCAGCATCGGCATGCTTAGCACGTCGTTTGGTAGAAATCCACGTGCGCGTTCTGCCAAAAGCACCATTTGCATGCACATCTTGTGGTTTTGCAGAAAACTTCAATCTCGTCTACCAAAAGATGCATGTGCATGCTTAAAACGCGTTTTCGCACAAATCCGTGCGCGGGTGCTAAAAAGAGCAGCATCGGCATGCTTAGCACGTCGTTTGGTAAAAATCCACGTGCGCGTTCTGCCAAAAGCACCATTTGCATGCACATCTTGTGGTTTTGCAGAAAACTTCATCCGCGTCTACCAAAACATGCATGTGCAAGCTTAAAAACGCGTTTTCGCACGAATCCGTGCGCGGGTGCTAAAAAGAGCAGCATCGGCATGCTTAGCACGTCGTTTGGTAGAAATCCACGTGCGCGTTCTGCCAAAAGCACCATTTGCATGCACATCTTGTGGTTTTGCAGAAAACTTCATCCCCGTCTACCAAAAGATGCATGTGCATGCTTAAAACGCGTTTTCGCGCGAATCCGTGCGCGGGTGCTAAAAAGAGCAGCATCGGCATGCTTAGCACGTCGTTTGGTAGAAATCCACGTGCGCGTTCTGCCAAAAGCACCATTTGCATGCACATCTTGTGGTTTTGCAGAAAACTTCAATCTCGTCTACCAAAAGATGCATGTGCATGCTTAAAACGCGTTTTCGCACGAATCCGTGCGCGGGTGCTAAAAAGAGCAGCATCGGCATGCTTAGCAGGTCGTTTGGTAGAAATCCACGTGCGCGTTCTGCCAAAAGCACCATTTGCATGCACATCTTGTGGTTTTGCAGAAAACTTCATCCGCGTCTACCAAAACATGCATGTGCAAGCTTAAAACGCGTTTTCGCACGAATCCGTGCGCGGGTGCTAAAAAGAGCAGCATCGGCATGCTTAGCACGTTGTTTGGTAGAAATCCACGTGCGCGTTCTGCGAAAAGCACCATTTGCATGCACATCTTGTGCTTTTGCAGAAAACTTCATCCGCGTCTACCAAAAGATGCATGTGCATGCTTAAAACGCGTTTTCGCACGAATCCGTGCGCGGGTGCTAAAAAGAGCAGCATCGGCATGCTTAGCACGTTGTTTGGTAGAAATCCACGTGCGCGTTCTGCGAAAAGCACCATTTGCATGCACATCTTGTAGTTTTGCAGAAAACTTCAATCTCGTCTACCAAAAGATGCATGTGCATGCTTAAAACGCGTTTTCGCACGAATCCGTGCGCGGGTGCTAAAAAGAGGCAGCATCGGCATGCTTAGGACGTTGTTTGGTAGAAATCCACGTGCGCGTTCTGCGAAAAGCACCATTTGCATGCACATCTTGTGGTTTTGCAGAAAACTTCAATCTCGTCTACCAAAAGATGCATGTGCATGCTTAAAACGCGTTTTCGCACGAATCCGTGCGCGGGTGCTAAAAAGAGCAGCATCGGCATGCTTAGCACGTTGTTTGGTAGAAATCCACGTGCGCGTTCTGCCAAAAGCACCATTTGCATGCACATCTTGTGGTTTTGCAGAAAACTTCATCCGCGTCTACCAAAAGATGCATGTGCATGCTTAAAACGCGTTTTCGCACGAATCCGTGCGCGGGTGCTAAAAAGAGCATCATCGGCATGCTTAGCACGTTGTTTGGTAGAAATCCACGTGCGCGTTCTGCGAAAAGCACCATTTGCATGCACATATTGTGGTTTTGCAGAAAACTTCAATCTCGTCTACCAAAAGATGCATGTGCATGCTTAAAACGCGTTTTCGCATGAATCCGTGCGCGGGTGCTAAAAAGAGCAGCATCGGCATGCTTAGCACGTTGTTTGGTAGAAATCCACGTGCGCGTTCTGCGAAAAGCACCATTTGCATGCACATCTTGTGGGTTTGCAGAAAACTTCAATCTCGTCTACCAAAAGATGGATGTGCATGCTTAAAACGCGTTTTCGCACGAATCCGTGCGCGGGTGCTAAAAAGAGCAGCATCGGCATGCTTAGCACGTTGTTTGGTAGAACTCCACGTGCGCGTTGTGCGAAAAGCACCATTTGCATGCACATCTTGTGGTTTTGCAGAAAACTTCAATCTCGTCTACCAAAAGATGCATGTGCATGCTTAAAACGCGTTTTCGCACGAATCCGTGCGCGGGTGCTAAAAAGAGCAGCATCGGCATGCTTAGCACGTCGTTTGGTAGAAATCCACGTGCGCGTTCTGCCAAGAGCACCATTTGCATGCACATCTTGTGGTTTTGCAGAAAACTTCATCCGCGTCTACCAAAAGATGCATGTGCATGCTTAAAACGCGTTTTCGCACGAATCCGTGCGCGGGTGCTAAAAAGAGCAGCATCGGCATGCTTAGCACGTTGTTTGGTAGAAATCCACGTGCGCGTTCTGCGAAAAGCACCATTTGCATGCACATCTTGTGGTTTTGTAGAAAACTTCAATCTCGTCTACCAAAAGATGCATGTGCATGCTTAAAACGCGTTTTCGCACAAATCCGTGCGCGGGTGCTAAAAAGAGCAGCATCGGCATGCTTAGCACGTCGTTTGGTAGAAATCCACGTGCGCGTTCTGCCAAGAGCACCATTTGCATGCACATCTTGTGGTTTTGCAGAAAACTTCATCCGCGTCTACCAAAAGATGCATGTGCATGCTTAAAACGCGTTTTCGCACGAATCCGTGCGCGGGTGCTAAAAAGAGCAGCATCGGCATGCTTAGCACGTCGTTTGGTAGAAATCCACGTGCGCGTTCTGCCAAAAGCACCATTTGCATGCACATCTTGTGGTTTTGCAGAAAACTTCATCCGCGTCAACCAAAAGATGCATGTGCATGCTTAAAACGCGTTTTCGCGCGAATCCGTGCGCGGGTGCTAAAAAGAGCAGCATCGGCATGCTTAGCACGTCGTTTGGTAGAAATCCACGTGCGCGTTCTGCCAAAAGCACCATTTGCATGCACATCTTGTGGTTTTGCAGAAAACTTCAATCTCGTCTACCAAAAGATGCATGTGCATGCTTAAAACGCGTTTTCGCACAAATCCGTGCGCGGGTGCTAAAAAGAGCAGCATCGGCATGCTTAGCACGTCGTTTGGTAGAAATCCACGTGCGCGTTCTGCCAAGAGCACCATTTGCATGCACATCTTGTGGTTTTGCAGAAAACTTCATCCGCGTCTACCAAAAGATGCATGTGCATGCTTAAAACGCGTTTTCGCACGAATCCGTGCGCGGGTGCTAAAAAGAGCAGCATCGGCATGCTTAGCACGTCGTTTGGTAGAAATCCACGTGCGCGTTCTGCCAAAAGCACCATTTGCATGCACATCTTGTGGTTTTGCAGAAAACTTAATCCGCGTCTACCAAAAGATGCATGTGCATGCTTAAAACGCGTATTCGCACGAATCCTTGCGCGGGTGCTAAAAAGAGCAGCATCGGCATGCTTAGCACGTTGTTTGGTAGAAATCCACGTGCGCGTTCTGCGAAAAGCACCATTTGCATGCACATCTTGTGGTTTTGCAGAAAACTTCAATCTCGTCTACCAAAAGATGCATGTGCATGCTTAAAACGCGTTTTCGCACGAATCCGTGCGCGGGTGCTAAAAAGAGCAGCATCGGCATGCTTAGCACGTTGTTTGGTAGAAATCCACGTGCGCGTTCTGCGAAAAGCACCATTTGCATGCACATCTTGTGGTTTTGCAGAAAACTTCAATCTCGTCTACCAAAAGATGCATGTGCATGCTTAAAACGAGTTTTCGCACGAATCCGTGCGCGGGTGCTAAAAAGAGCAGCATCGGCATGCTTAGCACGTTGTTTGGTAGAAATCCACGTGCGCGTTCTGCGAAAAGCACCATTTGCATGCACATCTTGTGGTTTTGCAGAAAACTTCAATCTCGTCTACCAAAAGATGCATGTGCATGCTTAAAACGCGTTTTCGCACGAATCCGTGCGCGGGTGCTAAAAAGAGCAGCATCGGCATGCTTAGCACGTTGTTTGGTAGAAATCCACGTGCGCGTTCTGCGAAAAGCACCATTTGCATGCACATCTTGTGGTTTTGCAGAAAACTTCAATCTCGTCTACCAAAAGATGCATGTGCATGCTTAAAACGCGTTTTCGCACAAATCCGTGCGCGGGTGCTAAAAAGAGCAGCATCGGCATGCTTAGCACGTCGTTTGGTAGAAATCCACGTGCGCGTTCTGCCAAGAGCACCATTTGCATGCACATCTTGTGGTTTTGCAGAAAACTTCATCCGCGTCTACCAAAAGATGCATGTGCATGCTTAAAACGCGTTTTCGCACGAATCCGTGCGCGGGTGCTAAAAAGAGCAGCATCGGCATGCTTAGCACGTTGTTTGGTAGAAATCCACGTGCGCGTTCTGCGAAAAGCACCATTTGCATGCACATCTTGTGGTTTTGCAGAAAACTTCAATCTCGTCTACCAAAAGATGCATGTGCATGCTTAAAACGCGTTTTCGCACAAATCCGTGCGCGGGTGCTAAAAAGAGCAGCATCGGCATGCTTAGCACGTCGTTTGGTAGAAATCCACGTGCGCGTTCTGCCAAGAGCACCATTTGCATGCACATCTTGTGGTTTTGCAGAAAACTTCATCCGCGTCTACCAAAAGATGCATGTGCATGCTTAAAACGCGTTTTCGCACGAATCCGTGCGCGGGTGCTAAAAAGAGCAGCATCGGCATGCTTAGCACGTTGTTTGGTAGAAATCCACGTGCGCGTTCTGCGAAAAGCACCATTTGCATGCACATCTTGTGGTTTTGCAGAAAACTTCAATCTCGTCTACCAAAAGATGCATGTGCATGCTTAAAACGCGTTTTCGCACGAATCCGTGCGCGGGTGCTAAAAAGAGCAGCATCGGCATGCTTAGCACGTTGTTTGGTAGAAATCCACGTGCGCGTTCTGCGAAAAGCACCATTTGCATGCACATCTTGTGGTTTTGCAGAAAACTTCAATCTCGTCTACGAAAAGATGCATGTGCATGCTTAAAACGCGTTTTCGCACGAATCCGTGCGCGGGTGCTAAAAAGAGCAGCATCGGCATGCTTAGCACGTTGTTTGGTAGAAATCCACGTGCGCGTTCTGCGTAAAGCACCATTTGCATGCACATCTTGTGGTTTTGCAGAAAACTTCAATCTCGTCTACCAAAAGATGCATGTGCATGCTTAAAACGCGTTTTCGCACAAATCCGTGCGCGGGTGCTAAAAAGAGCAGCTTCGGCATGCTTAGCACGTTGTTTGGTAGAAATCCACGTGCGCGTTCTGCGAAAAGCACCATTTGCATGCACATCTTGTGGTTTTGCAGAAAACTTCATCCGCGTCTACCAAAAGATGCATGTGCATGCTTAAAACGCGTTTTCGCACGAATCCGTGCGCGGGTGCTAAAAAGAGCAGCATCGGCATGCTTAGCACGTTGTTTGGTAGAAATCCACGTGCGCGTTCTGCGAAAAGCACCATTTGCATGCACATCTTGTGGTTTTGCAGAAAACTTCAATCTCGTCTACCAAAAGATGCATGTGCATGCTTAAAACGCGTTTTCGCACAAATCCGTGCGCGGGTGCTAAAAAGAGCAGCATCGGCATGCTTAGCACGTCGTTTGGTAGAAATCCACGTGCGCGTTCTGCCAAGAGCACCATTTGCATGCACATCTTGTGGTTTTGCAGAAAACTTCATCCGCGTCTACCAAAAGATGCATGTGCATGCTTAAAACGCGTTTTCGCACGAATCCGTGCGCGGGTGCTAAAAAGAGCAGCATCGGCATGCTTAGCACGTTGTTTGGTAGAAATCCACGTGCGCGTTCTGCGAAAAGCACCATTTGCATGCACATCTTGTGGTTTTGCAGAAAACTTCAATCTCGTCTACCAAAAGATGCATGTGTATGCTTAAAACGCGTTTTCGCATGAATCCGTGCGCGGGTGCTAAAAAGAGCAGCATCGGCATGCTTAGCACGTTGTTTGGTAGAAATCCACGTGTGCGTTCTGCGAAAAGCACCGTTTGCATGCACATCTTGTGGTTTTGCAGAAAACTTCAATCTCGTCTACCAAAAGATGCATGTGCATGCTTAAAACGCGTTTTCGCACGAATCCGTGCGCGGGTGCTAAAAAGAGCAGCATCGGCATGCTTAGCACGTTGTTTGGTAGAAATCCACGTGCGCGTTCTGCGAAAAGCACCATTTGCATGCACATCTTGTGGTTTTGCAGAAAACTTCAATCTCGTCTACCAAAAGATGCATGTGCATGCTTAAGACGCGTTTTCGCACGAATCCGTGCGCGGGTGCTAAAAAGAGCAGCATCGGCATGCTTAGCACGTTGTTTGGTAGAAATCCACGTGCGCGTTCTGCGAAAAGCACCATTTGCATGCACATCTTGTGGTTTTGCAGAAAACTTCAATCTCGTCTACCAAAAGATGCATGTGCATGCTTAAAACGCGTTTTCGCACGAATCCGTGCGCGGGTGCTAAAAAGAGCAGCATCGGCATGCTTAGCACGTTGTTTGGTAGAAATCCACGTGCGCGTTCTGCGAAAAGCACCATTTGCATGCACATCTTGTGGTTTTGCAGAAAACTTCAATCTCGTCTACCAAAAGATGCATGTGCATGCTTAAAACGCGTTTTCGCACGAATCCGTGCGCGGGTGCTAAAAAGAGCAGCATCGGCATGCTTAGCACGTCGTTTGGTAGAAATCCACGTGCGCGTTCTGCCAAAAGCACCATTTGCATGCACATCTTGTGGTTTTGCAGAAAACTTCATCCGCGTCTACCAAAAGATGCATGTGCATGCTTAAAACGCGTTTTCGCGCGAATCCGTGCGCGGGTGCTAAAAAGAGCAGCATCGGCATGCTTAGCACGTCGTTTGGTAGAAATCCACGTGCGCGTTCTCCCAAAAGCACCATTTGCATGCACATCTTGTGCTTTTGCAGAAAACTTCAATCTCGTCTACCAAAAGATGCATGTGCATGCTTAAAACGCGTTTTCGCACAAATCCGTGCGCGGGTGCTAAAAAGAGCAGCATCGGCATGCTTAGCACGTCGTTTGGTAGAAATCCACGTGCGCGTTCTGCCAAGAGCACCATTTGCATGCACATCTTGTGGTTTTGCAGAAAACTTCATCCGCGTCTACCAAAAGATGCATGTGCATGCTTAAAACGCGTTTTCGCACGAATCCGTGCGCGGGTGCTAAAAAGAGCAGCATCGGCATGCTTAGCACGTCGTTTGGTAGAAATCCACGTGCGCGTTCTGCCAAAAGCACCATTTGCATGCACATCTTGTGGTTTTGCAGAAAACTTCATCCGCGTCTACCAAAACATGCATGTGCAAGCTTAAAACGCGTTTTCGCACGAATCCGTGCGCGGGTGCTAAAAAGAGCAGCATCGGCATGCTTAGCACGTTGTTTGGTAGAAATCCACAGGCGCGTTCTGCGAAAAGCACCATTTGCATGCACATCTTGTGCTTTTGCAGAAAACTTCATCCGCGTCTACCAAAAGATGCATGTGCATGCTTAAAACGCGTTTTCGCACGAATCCGTGCGCGGGTGCTAAAAAGAGCAGCATCGGCATGCTTAGCACGTTGTTTGGTAGAAATCCACGTGCGCGTTCTGCGAAAAGCACCATTTGCATGCACATCTTGTGGTTTTGCAGAAAACTTCAATCTCGTCTACCAAAAGATGCATGTGCATGCTTAAAACGCGTTTTCGCACGAATCCGTGCGCGGGTGCTAAAAAGAGGCAGCATCGGCATGCTTAGCACGTTGTTTGGTAGAAATCCACGTGCGCGTTCTGCGAAAAGCACCATTTGCATGCACATCTTGTGGTTTTGCAGAAAACTTCAATCTCGTCTACCAAAAGATGCATGTGCATGCTTAAAACGCGTTTTCGCACGAATCCGTGCGCGGGTGCTAAAAGGAGCAGCATCGGCATGCTTAGCACGTTGTTTGGTAGAAATCCACGTGCGCGTTCTGCCAAAAGCACCATTTGCATGCACATCTTGTGGTTTTGCAGAAAACTTCATCCGCGTCTACCAAAAGATGCATGTGCATGCTTAAAACGCGTTTTCGCACGAATCCGTGCGCGGGTGCTAAAAAGAGCAGCATCGGCATGCTTAGCACGTTGTTTGGTAGAAATCCACGTGCGCGTTCTGCGAAAAGCACCATTTGCATGCACATCTTGTGGTTTTGCAGAAAACTTCAATCTCCTCTACCAAAAGATGCATGTGCATGCTTAAAACGCGTTTTCGCACGAATCCGTGCGCGGGTGCTAAAAAGAGCAGCATCGGCATGCTTAGCACGTTGTTTGGTAGAAATCCACGTGCGCGTTCTGCGAAAAGCACCATTTGCATGCACATCTTGTGGTTTTGCAGAAAACTTCAATCTCGTCTACCAAAAGATGCGTGTGCATGCTTAAAACGCGTTTTCGCACAAATACGTGCGCGGGTGCTAAAAAGAGCAGCATCGGCATGCTTAGCACGTTGTTTGGTAGAAATCCACGTGGGCGTTCTGCGAAAAGCACCATTTGCATGCACATCTTGTGGTTTTGCAGAAAACTTCAATCTCGTCTACCAAAAGATGCATGTGCATGCTTAAAACGCGTTTTCGCACGAATCCGTGCGCGGGTGCTAAAAAGAGCAGCATCGGCATGCTTAGCACGTCGTTTGGTAGAAATCCACGTGCGCGTTCTGCCAAAAGCACCATTTGCATGCACATCTTGTGGTTTTGCAGAAAACTTCATCCGCGTCTACCAAAAGATGCATGTGCATGCTTAAAACGCGTTTTCGCGCGAATCCGTGCGCGGGTGCTAAAAAGAGCAGCATCGGCATGCTTAGCACGTCGTTTGGTAGAAATCCACGTGCGCGTTCTGCCAAAAGCACCATTTGCATGCACATCTTGTGGTTTTGCAGAAAACTTCAATCTCGTCTACCAAAAGATGCATGTGCATGCTTAAAACGCGTTTTCGCACAAATCCGTGCGCGGGTGCTAAAAAGAGCAGCATCGGCATGCTTAGCACGTCGTTTGGTAAAAATCCACGTGCGCGTTCTGCCAAAAGCACCATTTGCATGCACATCTTGTGGTTTTGCAGAAAACTTCATCCGCGTCTACCAAAACATGCATGTGCAAGCTTAAAACGCGTTTTCGCACGAATCCGTGCGCGGGTGCTAAAAAGAGCAGCATCGGCATGCTTAGCACGTCGTTTGGTAGAAATCCACGTGCGCGTTCTGCCAAAAGCACCATTTGCATGCACATCTTGTGGTTTTGCAGAAAACTTCATCCCCGTCTACCAAAAGATGCATGTGCATGCTTAAAACGCGTTTTCGCGCGAATCCGTGCGCGGGTGCTAAAAAGAGCAGCATCGGCATGCTTAGCACGTCGTTTGGTAGAAATCCACGTGCGCGTTCTGCCAAAAGCACCATTTGCATGCACATCTTGTGGTTTTGCAGAAAACTTCAATCTCGTCTACCAAAAGATGCATGTGCATGCTTAAAACGCGTTTTCGCACGAATCCGTGCGCGGGTGCTAAAAAGAGCAGCATCGGCATGCTTAGCAGGTCGTTTGGTAGAAATCCACGTGCGCGTTCTGCCAAAAGCACCATTTGCATGCACATCTTGTGGTTTTGCAGAAAACTTCATCCGCGTCTACCAAAACATGCATGTGCAAGCTTAAAACGCGTTTTCGCACGAATCCGTGCGCGGGTGCTAAAAAGAGCAGCATCGGCATGCTTAGCACGTTGTTTGGTAGAAATCCACGTGCGCGTTCTGCGAAAAGCACCATTTGCATGCACATCTTGTGCTTTTGCAGAAAACTTCATCCGCGTCTACCAAAAGATGCATGTGCATGCTTAAAACGCGTTTTCGCACGAATCCGTGCGCGGGTGCTAAAAAGAGCAGCATCGGCATGCTTAGCACGTTGTTTGGTAGAAATCCACGTGCGCGTTCTGCGAAAAGCACCATTTGCATGCACATCTTGTAGTTTTGCAGAAAACTTCAATCTCGTCTACCAAAAGATGCATGTGCATGCTTAAAACGCGTTTTCGCACGAATCCGTGCGCGGGTGCTAAAAAGAGGCAGCATCGGCATGCTTAGGACGTTGTTTGGTAGAAATCCACGTGCGCGTTCTGCGAAAAGCACCATTTGCATGCACATCTTGTGGTTTTGCAGAAAACTTCAATCTCGTCTACCAAAAGATGCATGTGCATGCTTAAAACGCGTTTTCGCACGAATCCGTGCGCGGGTGCTAAAAAGAGCAGCATCGGCATGCTTAGCACGTTGTTTGGTAGAAATCCACGTGCGCGTTCTGCCAAAAGCACCATTTGCATGCACATCTTGTGGTTTTGCAGAAAACTTCATCCGCGTCTACCAAAAGATGCATGTGCATGCTTAAAACGCGTTTTCGCACGAATCCGTGCGCGGGTGCTAAAAAGAGCAGCATCGGCATGCTTAGCACGTTGTTTGGTAGAAATCCACGTGCGCGTTCTGCGAAAAGCACCATTTGCATGCACATATTGTGGTTTTGCAGAAAACTTCAATCTCGTCTACCAAAAGATGCATGTGCATGCTTAAAACGCGTTTTCGCATGAATCCGTGCGCGGGTGCTAAAAAGAGCAGCATCGGCATGCTTAGCACGTTGTTTGGTAGAAATCCACGTGCGCGTTCTGCGAAAAGCACCATTTGCATGCACATCTTGTGGGTTTGCAGAAAACTTCAATCTCGTCTACCAAAAGATGGATGTGCATGCTTAAAACGCGTTTTCGCACGAATCCGTGCGCGGGTGCTAAAAAGAGCAGCATCGGCATGCTTAGCACGTTGTTTGGTAGAACTCCACGTGCGCGTTGTGCGAAAAGCACCATTTGCATGCACATCTTGTGGTTTTGCAGAAAACTTCAATCTCGTCTACCAAAAGATGCATGTGCATGCTTAAAACGCGTTTTCGCACGAATCCGTGCGCGGGTGCTAAAAAGAGCAGCATCGGCATGCTTAGCACGTCGTTTGGTAGAAATCCACGTGCGCGTTCTGCCAAGAGCACCATTTGCATGCACATCTTGTGGTTTTGCAGAAAACTTCATCCGCGTCTACCAAAAGATGCATGTGCATGCTTAAAACGCGTTTTCGCACGAATCCGTGCGCGGGTGCTAAAAAGAGCAGCATCGGCATGCTTAGCACGTTGTTTGGTAGAAATCCACGTGCGCGTTCTGCGAAAAGCACCATTTGCATGCACATCTTGTGGTTTTGTAGAAAACTTCAATCTCGTCTACCAAAAGATGCATGTGCATGCTTAAAACGCGTTTTCGCACAAATCCGTGCGCGGGTGCTAAAAAGAGCAGCATCGGCATGCTTAGCACGTCGTTTGGTAGAAATCCACGTGCGCGTTCTGCCAAGAGCACCATTTGCATGCACATCTTGTGGTTTTGCAGAAAACTTCATCCGCGTCTACCAAAAGATGCATGTGCATGCTTAAAACGCGTTTTCGCACGAATCCGTGCGCGGGTGCTAAAAAGAGCAGCATCGGCATGCTTAGCACGTCGTTTGGTAGAAATCCACGTGCGCGTTCTGCCAAAAGCACCATTTGCATGCACATCTTGTGGTTTTGCAGAAAACTTCATCCGCGTCAACCAAAAGATGCATGTGCATGCTTAAAACGCGTTTTCGCGCGAATCCGTGCGCGGGTGCTAAAAAGAGCAGCATCGGCATGCTTAGCACGTCGTTTGGTAGAAATCCACGTGCGCGTTCTGCCAAAAGCACCATTTGCATGCACATCTTGTGGTTTTGCAGAAAACTTCAATCTCGTCTACCAAAAGATGCATGTGCATGCTTAAAACGCGTTTTCGCACAAATCCGTGCGCGGGTGCTAAAAAGAGCAGCATCGGCATGCTTAGCACGTCGTTTGGTAGAAATCCACGTGCGCGTTCTGCCAAGAGCACCATTTGCATGCACATCTTGTGGTTTTGCAGAAAACTTCATCCGCGTCTACCAAAAGATGCATGTGCATGCTTAAAACGCGTTTTCGCACGAATCCGTGCGCGGGTGCTAAAAAGAGCAGCATCGGCATGCTTAGCACGTCGTTTGGTAGAAATCCACGTGCGCGTTCTGCCAAAAGCACCATTTGCATGCACATCTTGTGGTTTTGCAGAAAACTTAATCCGCGTCTACCAAAAGATGCATGTGCATGCTTAAAACGCGTATTCGCACGAATCCTTGCGCGGGTGCTAAAAAGAGCAGCATCGGCATGCTTAGCACGTTGTTTGGTAGAAATCCACGTGCGCGTTCTGCGAAAAGCACCATTTGCATGCACATCTTGTGGTTTTGCAGAAAACTTCAATCTCGTCTACCAAAAGATGCATGTGCATGCTTAAAACGCGTTTTCGCACGAATCCGTGCGCGGGTGCTAAAAAGAGCAGCATCGGCATGCTTAGCACGTTGTTTGGTAGAAATCCACGTGCGCGTTCTGCGAAAAGCACCATTTGCATGCACATCTTGTGGTTTTGCAGAAAACTTCAATCTCGTCTACCAAAAGATGCATGTGCATGCTTAAAACGAGTTTTCGCACGAATCCGTGCGCGGGTGCTAAAAAGAGCAGCATCGGCATGCTTAGCACGTTGTTTGGTAGAAATCCACGTGCGCGTTCTGCGAAAAGCACCATTTGCATGCACATCTTGTGGTTTTGCAGAAAACTTCAATCTCGTCTACCAAAAGATGCATGTGCATGCTTAAAACGCGTTTTCGCACGAATCCGTGCGCGGGTGCTAAAAAGAGCAGCATCGGCATGCTTAGCACGTTGTTTGGTAGAAATCCACGTGCGCGTTCTGCGAAAAGCACCATTTGCATGCACATCTTGTGGTTTTGCAGAAAACTTCAATCTCGTCTACCAAAAGATGCATGTGCATGCTTAAAACGCGTTTTCGCACAAATCCGTGCGCGGGTGCTAAAAAGAGCAGCATCGGCATGCTTAGCACGTCGTTTGGTAGAAATCCACGTGCGCGTTCTGCCAAGAGCACCATTTGCATGCACATCTTGTGGTTTTGCAGAAAACTTCATCCGCGTCTACCAAAAGATGCATGTGCATGCTTAAAACGCGTTTTCGCACGAATCCGTGCGCGGGTGCTAAAAAGAGCAGCATCGGCATGCTTAGCACGTTGTTTGGTAGAAATCCACGTGCGCGTTCTGCGAAAAGCACCATTTGCATGCACATCTTGTGGTTTTGCAGAAAACTTCAATCTCGTCTACCAAAAGATGCATGTGCATGCTTAAAACGCGTTTTCGCACAAATCCGTGCGCGGGTGCTAAAAAGAGCAGCATCGGCATGCTTAGCACGTCGTTTGGTAGAAATCCACGTGCGCGTTCTGCCAAGAGCACCATTTGCATGCACATCTTGTGGTTTTGCAGAAAACTTCATCCGCGTCTACCAAAAGATGCATGTGCATGCTTAAAACGCGTTTTCGCACGAATCCGTGCGCGGGTGCTAAAAAGAGCAGCATCGGCATGCTTAGCACGTTGTTTGGTAGAAATCCACGTGCGCGTTCTGCGAAAAGCACCATTTGCATGCACATCTTGTGGTTTTGCAGAAAACTTCAATCTCGTCTACCAAAAGATGCATGTGCATGCTTAAAACGCGTTTTCGCACGAATCCGTGCGCGGGTGCTAAAAAGAGCAGCATCGGCATGCTTAGCACGTTGTTTGGTAGAAATCCACGTGCGCGTTCTGCGAAAAGCACCATTTGCATGCACATCTTGTGGTTTTGCAGAAAACTTCAATCTCGTCTACGAAAAGATGCATGTGCATGCTTAAAACGCGTTTTCGCACGAATCCGTGCGCGGGTGCTAAAAAGAGCAGCATCGGCATGCTTAGCACGTTGTTTGGTAGAAATCCACGTGCGCGTTCTGCGTAAAGCACCATTTGCATGCACATCTTGTGGTTTTGCAGAAAACTTCAATCTCGTCTACCAAAAGATGCATGTGCATGCTTAAAACGCGTTTTCGCACAAATCCGTGCGCGGGTGCTAAAAAGAGCAGCTTCGGCATGCTTAGCACGTTGTTTGGTAGAAATCCACGTGCGCGTTCTGCGAAAAGCACCATTTGCATGCACATCTTGTGGTTTTGCAGAAAACTTCATCCGCGTCTACCAAAAGATGCATGTGCATGCTTAAAACGCGTTTTCGCACGAATCCGTGCGCGGGTGCTAAAAAGAGCAGCATCGGCATGCTTAGCACGTTGTTTGGTAGAAATCCACGTGCGCGTTCTGCGAAAAGCACCATTTGCATGCACATCTTGTGGTTTTGCAGAAAACTTCAATCTCGTCTACCAAAAGATGCATGTGCATGCTTAAAACGCGTTTTCGCACAAATCCGTGCGCGGGTGCTAAAAAGAGCAGCATCGGCATGCTTAGCACGTCGTTTGGTAGAAATCCACGTGCGCGTTCTGCCAAGAGCACCATTTGCATGCACATCTTGTGGTTTTGCAGAAAACTTCATCCGCGTCTACCAAAAGATGCATGTGCATGCTTAAAACGCGTTTTCGCACGAATCCGTGCGCGGGTGCTAAAAAGAGCAGCATCGGCATGCTTAGCACGTTGTTTGGTAGAAATCCACGTGCGCGTTCTGCGAAAAGCACCATTTGCATGCACATCTTGTGGTTTTGCAGAAAACTTCAATCTCGTCTACCAAAAGATGCATGTGTATGCTTAAAACGCGTTTTCGCATGAATCCGTGCGCGGGTGCTAAAAAGAGCAGCATCGGCATGCTTAGCACGTTGTTTGGTAGAAATCCACGTGTGCGTTCTGCGAAAAGCACCGTTTGCATGCACATCTTGTGGTTTTGCAGAAAACTTCAATCTCGTCTACCAAAAGATGCATGTGCATGCTTAAAACGCGTTTTCGCACGAATCCGTGCGCGGGTGCTAAAAAGAGCAGCATCGGCATGCTTAGCACGTTGTTTGGTAGAAATCCACGTGCGCGTTCTGCGAAAAGCACCATTTGCATGCACAACTTGTGGTTTTGCAGAAAACTTCAATCTCGTCTACCAAAAGATGCATGTGCATGCTTAAAACGCGTTTTCGCACGAATCCGTGCGCGGGTGCTAAAAAGAGCAGCATCGGCATGCTTAGCACGTTGTTTGGTAGAAATCCACGTGTGCGTTCTGCGAAAAGCACCGTTTGCATGCACATCTTGCGGTTTTGCAGAAAACTTCAATCTCGTCTACCAAAAGATGCATGTGCATGCTTAAAACGCGTTTTCGCACGAATCCGTGCGCGGGTGCTAAAAAGAGCAGCATCGGCATGCTTAGCACGTTGTTTGGTAGAAATCCACGTGCACGTTCTGCGTAAAGCACCATTTGCATGCACATCTTGTGGTTTTGCAGAAAACTTCAATCTCGTCTACCAAAAGATGCATGTGCATGCTTAAAACGCGTTTTCGCACGAATCCGTGCGCGGGTGCTAAAAAGAGCAGCATCGGCATGCTTAGCACGTTGTTTGGTAGAAATCCACGTGCGCGTTCTGCGAAAAGCACCATTTGCATGCACATTTTGTGGTTTTGCAGAAAACTTCAATCTCGTCTACCAAAAGATGCATGTGCATGCTTAAAACGCGTTTTCGCACAAATCCGTGCGCGGGTGCTAAAAAGAGCAGCTTCGGCATGCTTAGCACGTTGTTTGGTAGAAATCCACGTGCGCGTTCTGCGAAAAGCACCATTTGCATGCACATCTTGTGGTTTTGCAGAAAACTTCAATCTCGTCTACCAAAAGATGCATGTGCATGCTTAAAACGCGTTTTCGCACGAATCCGTGCGCGGGTGCTAAAAAGAGCAGCATCGGCGTGCTTAGCACGTCGTTTGGTAGAAATCCACGTGCGCGTTCTGCCAAGAGCACCATTTGCATGCACATCTTGTGGTTTTGCAGAAAACTTCATCCGCGTCTACCAAAAGATGCATGTGCATGCTTAAAACGCGTTTTCGCACGAATCCGTGCGCGGGTGCTAAAAAGAGCAGCATCGGCATGCTTAGCACGTTGTTTGGTAGAAATCCACGTGCGCGTTCTGCGAAAAGCACCATTTGCATGCACATCTTGTGGTTTTGCAGAAAACTTCAATCTCGTCTACCAAAAGATGCATGTGCATGCTTAAAACGCGTTTTCGCACAAATCCGTGCGCGGGTGCTAAAAAGAGCAGCATCGGCATGCTTAGCACGTCGTTTGGTAGAAATCCACGTGCGCGTTCTGCCAAGAGCACCATTTGCATGCACATCTTGTGGTTTTGCAGAAAACTTCATCCGCGTCTACCAAAAGATGCATGTGCATGCTTAAAACGCGTTTTCGCACGAATCCGTGCGCGGGTGCTAAAAAGAGCAGCATCGGCATGCTGAGCACGTCGTTTGGTAGAAATCCACGTGCGCGTTCTGCCAAAAGCACCATTTGCATGCACATCTTGTGGTTTTGCAGAAAACTTCATCCGCGTCTACCAAAAGATGCATGTGCATGCTTAAAACGCGTTTTCGCGCGAATCCGTGCGCGGGTGCTAAAAAGAGCAGCATCGGCATGCTTAGCACGTCGTTTGGTAGAAATCCACGTGCGCGTTCTGCCAAAAGCACCATTTGCATGCACATCTTGTGGTTTTGCAGAAAACTTCAATCTCGTCTACCAAAAGATGCATGTGCATGCTTAAAACGCGTTTTCGCACAAATCCGTGCGCGGGTGCTGAAAAGAGCAGCATCGGCATGCTTAGCACGTCGTTTGGTAGAAATCCACGTGCGCGTTCTGCCAAGAGCACCATTTGCATGCACATCTTGTGGTTTTGCAGAAAACTTCATCCGCGTCTACCAAAAGATGCATGTGCATGCTTAAAACGCGTTTTCGCACGAATCCGTGCGCGGGTGCGAAAAGCAGCATCGGCATGCTTAGCACGTCGTTTGGTAGAAATCCACGTGCGCGTTCTGCCAAAAGCACCATTTGCATGCACATCTTGTGGTTTTGCAGAAAACTTAATCCGCGTCTACCAAAAGATGCATGTGCATGCTTAAAACGCGTTTTCGCACGAATCCTTGCGCGGGTGCTAAAAAGAGCAGCATCGGCATGCTTAGCACGTTGTTTGGTAGAAATCCACGTGCGCGTTCTGCGAAAAGCACCATTTGCATGCACATCTTGTGGTTTTGCAGAAAACTTCAATCTCGTCTACCAAAAGATGCATGTGCATGCTTAAAACGCGTTTTCGCACGAATCCGTGCGCGGGTGCTAAAAAGAGCAGCATCGGCATGCTTAGCACGTTGTTTGGTAGAAATCCACGTGCGCGTTCTGCGAAAAGCACCATTTGCATGCACATCTTGTGGTTTTGCAGAAAACTTCAATCTCGTCTACCAAAAGATGCATGTGCATGCTTAAAACGAGTTTTCGCACGAATCCGTGCGCGGGTGCTAAAAAGAGCAGCATCGGCATGCTTAGCACGTTGTTTGGTAGAAATCCACGTGCGCGTTCTGCGAAAAGCACCATTTGCATGCGCATCTTGTGGTTTTGCAGAAAACTTCAATCTCGTCTACCAAAAGATGCATGTGCATGCTTAAAACGCGTTTTCGCACGAATCCGTGCGCGGGTGCTAAAAAGAGCAGCATCGGCATGCTTAGCACGTTGTTTGGTAGAAATCCACGTGCGCGTTCTGCGAAAAGCACCATTTGCATGCACATCTTGTGGTTTTGCAGAAAACTTCAATCTCGTCTACCAAAAGATGCATGTGCATGCTTAAAACGCGTTTTCGCACAAATCCGTGCGCGGGTGCTAAAAAGAGCAGCATCGGCATGCTTAGCACGTCGTTTGGTAGAAATCCACGTGCGCGTTCTGCCAAGAGCACCATTTGCATGCACATCTTGTGGTTTTGCAGAAAACTTCATCCGCGTCTACCAAAAGATGCATGTGCATGCTTAAAACGCGTTTTCGCACGAATCAGTGCGCGGGTGCTAAAAAGAGCAGCATCGGCATGCTTAGCACGTTGTTTGGTAGAAATCCACGTGCGCGTTCTGCGAAAAGCACCATTTGCATGCACATCTTGTGGTTTTGCAGAAAACTTCAATCTCGTCTACCAAAAGATGCATGTGCATGCTTAAAACGCGTTTTCGCACAAATCCGTGCGCGGGTGCTAAAAAGAGCAGCATCGGCATGCTTAGCACGTCGTTTGGTAGATATCCACGTGCGCGTTCTGCCAAGAGCACCATTTGCATGCACATCTTGTGGTTTTGCAGAAAACTTCATCCGCGTCTACCAAAAGATGCATGTGCATGCTTAAAACGCGTTTTCGCACGAATCCGTGCGCGGGTGCTAAAAAGAGCAGCATCGGCATGCTTAGCACGTTGTTTGGTAGAAATCCACGTGCGCGTTCTGCCAAAAGCACCATTTGCATGCACATCTTATGCTTTTGCAGAAAACTTCAATCTCGTCTACCAAAAGATGCATGTGCATGCTTAAAACGCGTTTTCGCACAAATCCGTGCGCGGGTGCTAAAAAGAGCAGCATCGGCATGCTTAGCACGTCGTTTGGTAGAAATCCACGTGCGCGTTCTGCCAAAAGCACCATTTGCATGCACATCTTGTGGTTTTGCAGAAAACTTCATTCGCGTCTACCAAAAGATGCATGTGCATGCTTAAAACGCGTTTTCGCGCGAATCCGTGCGCGGGTGCTAAAAAGAGCAGCATCGGCATGCTTAGCACGTTGTTTGGTAGAAATCCACGTGCGCGTTCTGCGAAAAGCACCATTTGCATGCACATCTTGTGCTTTTGCAGAAAACTTCAATCTCGTCTACCAAAAGATGCATGTGCATGCTTAAAACGCGTTTTCGCACAAATCCGTGCGCGGGTGCTAAAAAGAGCAGCATCGGCATGCTTAGCACGTCGTTTGGTAGAAATCGACGTGCGCGTTCTGCCAAGAGCACCATTTGCATGCACATCTTGTGGTTTTGCAGAAAACTTCATCCGCGTCTACCAAAAGATGCATGTGCATGCTTAAAACGCGTTTTCGCACGAATCCGTGCGCGGGGGCTAAAAAGAGCAGCATCGGCATGCTTAGCACGTTGTTTGGTAGAAATCCACGTGCGCGTTCTGCGAAAAGCACCATTTGCATGCACATCTTGTGGTTTTGCAGAAAACTTCAATCTCGTCTACCAAAAGATGCATGTGCATGCTTAAAACGCGTTTTCGAACAAATCCGTGCGCGGGTGCTAAAAAGAGCAGCATCGGCATGCTTAGCACGTCGTTTGGTAGAAATCCACGTGCGCGTTCTGCCAAGAGCACCATTTGCATGCACATCTTGTGGTTTTGCAGAAAACTTCATCCGCGTCTACCAAAAGATGCATGTGCATGCTTAAAACGCGTTTTCGCACGAATCCGTGCGCGGGTGCTAAAAAGAGCAGCATCGGCATGCTTAGCACGTTGTTTGGTAGAAATCCACGTGCGCGTTCTGCCAAAAGCACCATTTGCATGCACATCTTGTGGTTTTGCAGAAAACTTCAATCTCGTCTACCAAAAGATGCATGTGCATGCTTAAAACGCGTTTTCGCAGAAATCCGTGCGCGGGTGCTAAAAAGAGCAGCATCGGCATGCTTAGCACGTCGTTTGGTAGAAATCCACGTGCGCGTTGTGCCAAAAGCACCATTTGCATGCACATCTTGTGGTTTTGCAGAAAACTTCATTCTCGTCTACCAAAAGATGCATGTGCATGCTTAAAACGCGTTCTCGCGCGAATCCGTGCGCGGGTGCTAAAAAGAGCAGCATCGGCATGCTTAGCACGTCGTTTGGTAGAAATCCACGTGCGCGTTCTGCCAAAAGCACCATTTGCATGCACATCTTGTGGTTTTGCAGAAAACTTCAATCTCGTCTACCAAAAGATGCATGTGCATGCTTAAAACGCGTTTTCGCACAAATCCGTGCGCGGGTGCTAAAAAGAGCAGCATCGGCATGCTTAGCACGTCGTTTGGTAGAAATCCACGTGCGCCTTCTGCCAAAAGCACCATTTGCATGCACATATTGTGGTTTTGCAGAAAACTTCATCCGCGTCTACCAAAAGAAGCATGTGCAAGCTTAAAACGCGTTTTCGCACGAATCCGTGCGCGGGTGCTAAAAAGAGCAGCATCGGCATGCTTAGCACGTTGTTTGGTAGAAATCCACGTGCGCGTTCTGCGAAAAGCACCATTTGCATGCACATCTTGTGCTTTTGCAGAAAACTTCAATCTCGTCTACCAAAAGATGCATGTGCATGCTTAAAACGCGTTTTCGCACGAATCCGTGCGCGGGTGCTAAAAAGAGCAGCATCGGCATGCTTAGCACGTCGTTTGGTAGAAATCCACGTGCGCGTTCTGCCAAAAGCACCATTTGCATGCACATCTTGTGGTTTTGCAGAAAACTTCATCCGCGTCTACCAAAAGATGCATGTGCATGCTTAAAACGCGTTTTCGCACGAATCCGTGCGCGGGTGCTAAAAAGAGCAGCATCGGCATGCTTAGCACGTCGTTTGGTAGAAATCCACGTGCGCGTTCTGCCAAAAGCACCATTTGCATGCACATCTTGTCGTTTTGCAGAAAACTTCAATCTCGTCTACCAAAAGATGCATGTGCATGCTTAAAACGCGTTTTCGCACAAATCCGTGCGCGGGTGCTAAAAAGAGCAGCATCGGCATGCTTAGCACGTCGTTTGGTAGAAATCCACGTGCGCGTTCTGCCAAAAGCACCATTTGCATGCACATCTTGTGGTTTTGCAGAAAATTTCATCCGCGTCTACCAAAAGAAGCATGTGCAAGCTTAAAACGCGTTTTCGCACGAATCCGTGCGCGGGTGCTAAAAAGAGCAGCATCGGCATGCTTAGCACGTTGTTTGGTAGAAATCCACGTGCGCGTTCTGCGAAAAGCAGCATTTGCATGCACATCTTGTGCTTTTGCAGAAAACTTCAATCTCGTCTACCAAAAGATGCATGTGCATGCTTAAAACGCGTTTTCGCACAAATCCGTGCGCGGGTGCTAAAAAAAGCAGCATCGGCATGCTTAGCACGTCGTTTGGTAGAAATCGACGTGCGCGTTCTGCCAAGAGCACCATTTGCATGCACATCTTGTGGTTTTGCAGAAAACTTCATCCGCGTCTACCAAAAGATGCATGTGCATGCTTAAAACGCGTTTTCGCACGAATCCGTGCGCGGGTGCTAAAAAGAGCAGCATCGGCATGCTTAGCACGTTGTTTGGTAGAAATCCACGTGCGCGTTCTGCGAAAAGCACCATTTGCATGCACATCTTGTGGTTTTGCAGAAAACTTCAATCTCGTCTACCAAAAGATGCATGTGCATGCTTAAAACGCGTTTTCGAACAAATCCGTGCGCGGGTGCTAAAAAGAGCAGCATCGGCATGCTTAGCACGTCGTTTGGTAGAAATCCACGTGCGCGTTCTGCCAAGAGCACCATTTGCATGCACATCTTGTGGTTTTGCAGAAAACTTCATCCGCGTCTACCAAAAGATGCATGTGCATGCTTAAAACGCGTTTTCGCACGAATCCGTGCGCGGGTGCTAAAAAGAGCAGCATCGGCATGCTTAGCACGTTGTTTGGTAGAAATCCACGTGCGCGTTCTGCCAAAAGCACCATTTGCATGCACATCTTGTGGTTTTGCAGAAAACTTCAATCTCGTCTACCAAAAGATGCATGTGCATGCTTAAAACGCGTTTTCGCAGAAATCCGTGCGCGGGTGCTAAAAAGAGCAGCATCGGCATGCTTAGCACGTCGTTTGGTAGAAATCCACGTGCGCGTTCTGCCAAAAGCACCATTTGCATGCACATCTTGTGGTTTTGCAGAAAACTTCATTCGCGTCTACCAAAAGATGCATGTGCATGCTTAAAACGCGTTTTCGCACGAATCCGTGCGCGGGTGCTAAAAAGAGCAGCATCGGCATGCTTAGCACGTCGTTTGGTAGAAATCCACGTGCGCGTTCTGCCAAAAGCACCATTTGCATGCACATCTTGTGGTTTTGCAGAAAACTTCATTCGCGTCTACCAAAAGATGCATGTGCATGCTTAAAACGCGTTTTCGCGCGAATCCGTGCGCGGGTGCTAAAAAGAGCAGCATCGGCATGCTTAGCACGTTGTTTGGTAGAAATCCACGTGCGCGTTCTGCGAAAAGCACCATTTGCATGCACATCTTGTGCTTTTGCAGAAAACTTCAATCTCGTCTACCAAAAGATGCATGTGCATGCTTAAAACGCGTTTTCGCACAAATCCGTGCGCGGGTGCTAAAAAGAGCAGCATCGGCATGCTTAGCACGTCGTTTGGTAGAAATCGACGTGCGCGTTCTGCCAAGAGCACCATTTGCATGCACATCTTGTGGTTTTGCAGAAAACTTCATCCGCGTCTACCAAAAGATGCATGTGCATGCTTAAAACGCGTTTTCGCACGAATCCGTGCGCGGGGGCTAAAAAGAGCAGCATCGGCATGCTTAGCACGTTGTTTGGTAGAAATCCACGTGCGCGTTCTGCGAAAAGCACCATTTGCATGCACATCTTGTGGTTTTGCAGAAAACTTCAATCTCGTCTACCAAAAGATGCATGTGCATGCTTAAAACGCGTTTTCGAACAAATCCGTGCGCGGGTGCTAAAAAGAGCAGCATCGGCATGCTTAGCACGTCGTTTGGTAGAAATCCACGTGCGCGTTCTGCCAAGAGCACCATTTGCATGCACATCTTGTGGTTTTGCAGAAAACTTCATCCGCGTCTACCAAAAGATGCATGTGCATGCTTAAAACGCGTTTTCGCACGAATCCGTGCGCGGGTGCTAAAAAGAGCAGCATCGGCATGCTTAGCACGTTGTTTGGTAGAAATCCACGTGCGCGTTCTGCCAAAAGCACCATTTGCATGCACATCTTGTGGTTTTGCAGAAAACTTCAATCTCGTCTACCAAAAGATGCATGTGCATGCTTAAAACGCGTTTTCGCAGAAATCCGTGCGCGGGTGCTAAAAAGAGCAGCATCGGCATGCTTAGCACGTCGTTTGGTAGAAATCCACGTGCGCGTTGTGCCAAAAGCACCATTTGCATGCACATCTTGTGGTTTTGCAGAAAACTTTATTCTCGTCTACCAAAAGATGCATGTGCATGCTTAAAACGCGTTTTCGCGCGAATCCGTGCGCGGGTGCTAAAAAGAGCAGCATCGGCATGCTTAGCACGTCGTTTGGTAGAAATCCACGTGCGCGTTCTGCCAAAAGCACCATTTGCATGCACATCTTGTGGTTTTGCAGAAAACTTCAATCTCGTCTACCAAAAGATGCATGTGCATGCTTAAAACGCGTTTTCGCACAAATCCGTGCGCGGGTGCTAAAAAGAGCAGCATCGGCATGCTTAGCACGTCGTTTGGTAGAAATCCACGTGCGCCTTCTGCCAAAAGCACCATTTGCATGCACATATTGTGGTTTTGCAGAAAACTTCATCCGCGTCTACCAAAAGAAGCATGTGCAAGCTTAAAACGCGTTTTCGCACGAATCCGTGCGCGGGTGCTAAAAAGAGCAGCATCGGCATGCTTAGCACGTTGTTTGGTAGAAATCCACGTGCGCGTTCTGCGAAAAGCACCATTTGCATGCACATCTTGTGCTTTT
Organism: Dermacentor andersoni; assembly: GCF_023375885.2. Taxonomy (NCBI): domain Eukaryota; kingdom Metazoa; phylum Arthropoda; class Arachnida; order Ixodida; family Ixodidae; genus Dermacentor; species Dermacentor andersoni. The sequence continues at coordinate 44,328 of NW_027314938.1, read as the reverse complement.
GCAGAAAACTTCAATCTCGTCTACCAAAAGATGCATGTGCATGCTTAAAACGCGTTTTCGCACGAATCCGTGCGCGGGTGCTAAAAAGAGCAGCATCGGCATGCTTAGCACGTCGTTTGGTAGAAATCCACGTGCGCGTTCTGCCAAAAGCACCATTTGCATGCACATCTTGTGGTTTTGCAGAAAACTTCATCCGCGTCTACCAAAAGATGCATGTGCATGCTTAAAACGCGTTTTCGCACGAATCCGTGCGCGGGTGCTAAAAAGAGCAGCATCGGCATGCTTAGCACGTCGTTTGGTAGAAATCCACGTGCGCGTTCTGCCAAAAGCACCATTTGCATGCACATCTTGTGGTTTTGCAGAAAACTTCAATCTCGTCTACCAAAAGATGCATGTGCATGCTTAAAACGCGTTTTCGCACAAATCCGTGCGCGGGTGCTAAAAAGAGCAGCATCGGCATGCTTAGCACGTCGTTTGGTAGAAATCCACGTGCGCGTTCTGCCAAAAGCACCATTTGCATGCACATCTTGTGGTTTTGCAGAAAACTTCATCCGCGTCTACCAAAAGAAGCATGTGCAAGCTTAAAACGCGTTTTCGCACGAATCCGTGCGCGGGTGCTAAAAAGAGCAGCATCGGCATGCTTAGCACGTTGTTTGCTAGAAATCCACGTGCGCGTTCTGCGAAAAGCACCATTTGCATGCACATCTTGTGCTTTTGCAGAAAACTTCAATCTCGTCTACCAAAAGATGCATGTGCATGCTTAAAACGCGTTTTCGCACAAATCCGTGCGCGGGTGCTAAAAAGAGCAGCATCGGCATGCTTAGCACGTCGTTTGGTAGAAATCGACGTGCGCGTTCTGCCAAGAGCACCATTTGCATGCACATCTTGTGGTTTTGCAGAAAACTTCATCCGCGTCTACCAAAAGATGCATGTGCATGCTTAAAACGCGTTTTCGCACGAATCCGTGCGCGGGTGCTAAAAAGAGCAGCATCGGCATGCTTAGCACGTTGTTTGGTAGAAATCCACGTGCGCGTTCTGCGAAAAGCACCATTTGCATGCACATCTTGTGGTTTTGCAGAAAACTTCAATCTCGTCTACCAAAAGATGCATGTGCATGCTTAAAACGCGTTTTCGAACAAATCCGTGCGCGGGTGCTAAAAAGAGCAGCATCGGCATGCTTAGCACGTCGTTTGGTAGAAATCCACGTGCGCGTTCTGCCAAGAGCACCATTTGCATGCACATCTTGTGGTTTTGCAGAAAACTTCATCCGCGTCTACCAAAAGATGCATGTGCATGCTTAAAACGCGTTTTCGCACGAATCCGTGCGCGGGTGCTAAAAAGAGCAGCATCGGCATGCTTAGCACGTTGTTTGGTAGAAATCCACGTGCGCGTTCTGCCAAAAGCACCATTTGCATGCACATCTTGTGGTTTTGCAGAAAACTTCAATCTCGTCTACCAAAAGATGCATGTGCATGCTTAAAACGCGTTTTCGCAGAAATCTGTGCGCGGGTGCTAAAAAGAGCAGCATCGGCATGCTTAGCACGTCGTTTGGTAGAAATCCACGTGCGCGTTCTGCCAAAAGCACCATTTGCATGCACATCTTGTGGTTTTGCAGAAAACTTCATTCGCGTCTACCAAAAGATGCATGTGCATGCTTAAAACGCGTTTTCGCGCGAATCCGTGCGCGGGTGCTAAAAAGAGCAGCATCGGCATGCTTAGCACGTCGTTTGGTAGAAATCCACGTGCGCGTTCTGCCAAAAGCACCATTTGCATGCACATCTTGTGGTTTTGCAGAAAACTTCAATCTCGTCTACCAAAAGATGCATGTGCATGCTTAAAACGCGTTTTCGCACAAATCCGTGCGCGGGTGCTAAAAAGAGCAGCATCGGCATGCTTAGCACGTCGTTTGGTAGAAATCCACGTGCGCCTTCTGCCAAAAGCACCATTTGCATGCACATCTTGTGGTTTTGCAGAAAACTTCATCCGCGTCTACCAAAAGAAGCATGTGCAAGCTTAAAACGCGTTTTCGCACGAATCCGTGCGCGGGTGCTAAAAAGAGCAGCATCGGCATGCTTAGCACGTTGTTTGGTAGAAATCCACGTGCGCGTTCTGCGAAAAGCACCATTTGCATGCACATCTTGTGCTTTTGCAGAAAACTTCAATCTCGTCTACCAAAAGATGCATGTGCATGCTTAAAACGCGTTTTCGCACGAATCCGTGCGCGGGTGCTAAAAAGAGCAGCATCGGCATGCTTAGCACGTCGTTTGGTAGAAATCCACGTGCGCGTTCTGCCAAAAGCACCATTTGCATGCACATCTTGTGGTTTTGCAGAAAACTTCATCCGCGTCTACCAAAAGATGCATGTGCATGCTTAAAACGCGTTTTCGCACGAATCCGTGCGCGGGTGCTAAAAAGAGCAGCATCGGCATGCTTAGTACGTCGTTTGGTAGAAATCCACGTGCGCGTTCTGCCAAGAGCACCATTTGCATGCACATCTTGTGGTTTTGCAGAAAACTTCATCCGCGTCTACCAAAAGATGCATGTGCATGCTTAAAACGCGTTTTCGCACGAATCCGTGCGCGGGTGCTAAAAAGAGCAGCATCGGCATGCTTAGCACGTCGTTTGGTAGAAATCCACGTGCGCGTTCTGCCAAAAGCACCATTTGCATGCACATCTTGTGGTTTTGCAGAAAACTTCATCCGCGTCTACCAAAAGATGCATGTGCATGCTTAAAACGCGTTTTCGCGCGAATCCGTGCGCGGGTGCTAAAAAGAGCAGCATCGGCATGCCTAGCACGTCGTTTGGTAGAAATCCACGTGCGCGTTCTGCCAAAAGCACCATTTGCATGCACATCTTGTGGTTTTGCAGAAAACTTCAATCTCGTCTACCAAAAGATGCATGTGCATGCTTAAAACGCGTTTTCGCACAAATCCGTGCGCGGGTGCTAAAAAGAGCAGCATCGGCATGCTTAGCACGTCGTTTGGTAGAAATCCACGTGCGCGTTCTGCCAAGAGCACCATTTGCATGCACATCTTGTGGTTTTGCAGAAAACTTCATCCGCGTCTACCAAAAGATGCATGTGCATGCTTAAAACGCGTTTTCGCACGAATCCGTGCGCGGTTGCTAAAAAGAGCAGCATCGGCATGCTTAGCACGTCGTTTGGTAGAAATCCACGTGCGCGTTCTGCGAAAAGCACCATTTGCATGCACATCTTGTGGTTTTGCAGAAAACTTCAATCTCGTCTACCAAAAGATGCATGTGCATGCTTAAAACGCGTTTTCGCACGAATCCGTGCGCGGGTGCTAAAAAGAGCAGCATCGGCATGCTTAGAACCTTGTTTGGTAGAAATCCACGTGCGCGTTCTGCGAAAAGCACCATTTGCATGCACATCTTGTGGTTTTGCAGAAAACTTCAATCTCGTCTACCAAAAGATGCATGTGCATGCTTAAAACGCGTTTTCGCACGAATCCGTGCGCGGGTGCTAAAAAGAGCAGCATCGGCATGCTTAGCACGTTGTTTGGTAGAAATCCACGTGCGCGTTCTGCGAAAAGCACCATTTGCATGCACATCTTGTGGTTTTGCAGAAAACTTCAATCTCGTCTACCAAAAGATGCATGTGCATGCTTAAAACGCGTTTTCGCACGAATCCGTGCGCGGGTGCTAAAAAGAGCAGCATCGGCATGCTTAGCACGTCGTTTGGTAGAAATCCACGTGCGCGTTCTGCCAAAAGCACCATTTGCATGCACATCTTGTGGTTTTGCAGAAAACTTCAATCTCGTCTACCAAAAGATGCATGTGCATGCTTAAAACGCGTTTTCGCACAAATCCGTGCGCGGGTGCTAAAAAGAGCAGCATCGGCATGCTTAGCACGTCGTTTGGTAGAAATCCACGTGCGCGTTCTGCCAAGAGCACCATTTGCATGCACATCTTGTGGTTTTGCAGAAAACTTCATCCGCGTCTACCAAAAGATGCATGTGCATGCTTAAAACGCGTTTTCGCACGAATCCGTGCGCGGTTGCTAAAAAGAGCAGCATCGGCATGCTTAGCACGTCGTTTGGTAGAAATCCACGTGCGCGTTCTGCGAAAAGCACCATTTGCATGCACATCTTGTGGTTTTGCAGAAAACTTCAATCTCGTCTACCAAAAGATGCATGTGCATGCTTAAAACGCGTTTTCGCACGAATCCGTGCGCGGGTGCTAAAAAGAGCAGCATCGGCATGCTTAGCACCTTGTTTGGTAGAAATCCACGTGCGCGTTCTGCGAAAAGCACCATTTGCATGCACATCTTGTGGTTTTGCAGAAAACTTCAATCTCGTCTACCAAAAGATGCATGTGCATGCTTAAAACGCGTTTTCGCACGAATCCGTGCGCGGGTGCTAAAAAGAGCAGCATCGGCATGCTTAGCACGTTGTTTGGTAGAAATCCACGTGCGCGTTCTGCGAAAAGCACCATTTGCATGCACATCTTGTGGTTTTGCAGAAAACTTCAATCTCGTCTACCAAAAGACGCATGTGCATGCTTAAAACGCGTTTTCGCACGAATCCGTGCGCGGGTGCTAAAAAGAGCAGCATCGGCATGCTTAGCACGTCGTTTGGTAGAAATCCACGTGCGCGTTCTGCCAAAAGCACCATTTGCATGCACATCTTGTGGTTTTGCAGAAAACTTCATCCGCGTCTACCAAAAGATGCATGTGCATGCTTAAAACGCGTTTTCGCGCGAATCCGTGCGCGGGTGCTAAAAAGAGCAGCATCGGCATGCCTAGCACGTCGTTTGGTAGAAATCCACGTGCGCGTTCTGCCAAAAGCACCATTTGCATGCACATCTTGTGGTTTTGCAGAAAACTTCAATCTCGTCTACCAAAAGATGCATGTGCATGCTTAAAACGCGTTTTCGCACAAATCCGTGCGCGGGTGCTAAAAAGAGCAGCATCGGCATGCTTAGCACGTCGTTTGGTAGAAATCCACGTGCGCGTTCTGCCAAGAGCACCATTTGCATGCACATCTTGTGGTTTTGCAGAAAACTTCATCCGCGTCTACCAAAAGATGCATGTGCATGCTTAAAACGCGTTTTCGCACGAATCCGTGCGCGGGTGCTAAAAAGAGCAGCATCGGCATGCTTAGCACGTCGTTTGGTAGAAATCCACGTGCGCGTTCTGCGAAAAGCACCATTTGCATGCACATCTTGTGGTTTTGCAGAAAACTTCAATCTCGTCTACCAAAAGATGCATGTGCATGCTTAAAACGCGTTTTCGCACGAATCCGTGCGCGGGTGCTAAAAAGAGCAGCATCGGCATGCTTAGCACCTTGTTTGGTAGAAATCCACGTGCGCGTTCTGCGAAAAGCACCATTTGCATGCACATCTTGTGGTTTTGCAGAAAACTTCAATCTCGTCTACCAAAAGATGCATGTGCATGCTTAAAACGCGTTTTCGCACGAATCCGTGCGCGGGTGCTAAAAAGAGCAGCATCGGCATGCTTAGCACGTTGTTTGGTAGAAATCCACGTGCGCGTTCTGCGAAAAGCACCATTTGCATGCACATCTTGTGGTTTTGCAGAAAACTTCAATCTCGTCTACCAAAAGATGCATGTGCATGCTTAAAACGCGTTTTCGCACGAATCCGTGCGCGGGTGCTAAAAAGAGCAGCATCGGCATGCTTAGCACGTCGTTTGGTAGAAATCCACGTGCGCGTTCTGCCAAAAGCACCATTTGCATGCACATCTTGTGGTTTTGCAGAAAACTTCATCCGCGTCTACCAAAAGATGCATGTGCATGCTTAAAACGCGTTTTCGCACGAATCCGTGCGCGGGTGCTAAAAAGAGCAGCATCGGCATGCTTAGCACGTTGTTTGGTAGAAATCCACGTGCGCGTTCTGCGAAAAGCACCATTTGCATGCACATCTTGTGGTTTTGCAGAAAACTTCAATCTCGTCTACCAAAAGATGCATGTGCATGCTTAAAACGCGTTTTCGCACGAATCCGTGCGCGGGTGCTAAAAAGAGCAGCATCGGCATGCTTAGCACGTTGTTTGGTAGAAATCCACGTGCGCGTTCTGCGAAAAGCACCATTTGCATGCACATCTTGTGGTTTTGCAGAAAACTTCAATCTCGTCTACCAAAAGATGCATGTGCATGCTTAAAACGCGTTTTCGCACGAATCCGTGCGCGGGTGCTAAAAAGAGCAGCATCGGCATGCTTAGCACCTTGTTTGGTAGAAATCCACGTGCGCGTTCTGCGAAAAGCACCATTTGCATGCACATCTTGTGGTTTTGCAGAAAACTTCAATCTCGTCTACCAAAAGATGCATGTGCATGCTTAAAACGCGTTTTCGCACGAATCCGTGCGCGGGTGCTAAAAAGAGCAGCATCGGCATGCTTAGCACGTTGTTTGGTAGAAATCCACGTGCGCGTTCTGCGAAAAGCACCATTTGCATGCACATCTTGTGGTTTTGCAGAAAACTTCAATCTCGTCTACCAAAAGATGCATGTGCATGCTTAAAACGCGTTTTCGCACGAATCCGTGCGCGGGTGCTAAAAAGAGCAGCATCGGCATGCTTAGCACGTCGTTTGGTAGAAATCCACGTGCGCGTTCTGCCAAAAGCACCATTTGCATGCACATCTTGTGGTTTTGCAGAAAACTTCATCCGCGTCTACCAAAAGATGCATGTGCATGCTTAAAACGCGTTTTCGCACGAATCCGTGCGCGGGTGCTAAAAAGAGCAGCATCGGCATGCTTAGCACGTTGTTTGGTAGAAATCCACGTGCGCGTTCTGCGAAAAGCACCATTTGCATGCACATCTTGTGGTTTTGCAGAAAACTTCAATCTCGTCTACCAAAAGATGCATGTGCATGCTTAAAACGCGTTTTCGCACGAATCCGTGCGCGGGTGCTAAAAAGAGCAGCATCGGCATGCTTAGCACGTTGTTTGGTAGAAATCCACGTGCGCGTTCTGCGAAAAGCACCATTTGCATGCACATCTTGTGGTTTTGCAGAAAACTTCAATCTCGTCTACCAAAAGATGCATGTGCATGCTTAAAACGCGTTTTCGCACGAATCCGTGCGCGGGTGCTAAAAAGAGCAGCATCGGCATGCTTAGCACGTTGTTTGGTAGAAATCCACGTGCGCGTTCTGCGAAAAGCACCATTTGCATGCACATCTTGTGGTTTTGCAGAAAACTTCAATCTCGTCTACCAAAAGATGCATGTGCATGCTTAAAACGCGTTTTCGCACGAATCCGTGCGCGGGTGCTAAAAAGAGCAGCATCGGCATGCTTAGCATGTTGTTTGGTAGAAATCTACGTGCGCGTTCTGCGAAAAGCACCATTTGCATGCACATCTTGTGGTTTTGCAGAAAACTTCAATCTCGTCTACCAAAAGATGCATGTGCATGCTTAAAACGCGTTTTCGCACAAATCCGTGCGCGGGTGCTAAAAAGAGCAGCATCGGCATGCTTAGCACGTAGTTTGGTAGAAATCCACGTGCGCGTTCTGCCAAGAGCACCATTTGCATGCACATCTTGTGGTTTTGCAGAAAACTTCATCCGCGTCTACCAAAAGATGCATGTGCATGCTTAAAACGCGTTTTCGCACGAATCCGTGCGCGGGTGCTAAAAAGAGCAGCATCGGCATGCTTAGCACGTTGTTTGGTAGAAATCCACGTGCGCGTTCTGCGAAAAGCACCATTTGCATGGACATCTTGTGGTTTTGCAGAAAACTTCAATCTCGTCTACCAAAAGATGCATGTGCATGCTTAAAACGCGTTTTCGCACAAATCCGTGCGCGGGTGCTAAAAAGAGCAGCAGCGGCATGCTTAGCACGTCGTTTGGTAGAAATCCACGTGCGCGTTCTGCCAAAAGCACCATTTGCATGCACATCTTGTGATTTTGCAGAAAACTTCGATCTCGTCTACCAAAAGATGCATGTGCATGCTTAGAACGCGTTTTCGCACGAATCCGTGCGCGGGTGCTAAAAAGAGCAGCATCGGCATGCTTAGCACGTTGTTTGGTAGAAATCCACGTGCGCGTTCTGCGAAAAGCACCATTTGCATGCGCATATTGTGGTTTTGCAGAAAACTTCAATCTCGTCTACCAAAAGATGCATGTGCATGCTTAAAACGCGTTTTCGCACGAATCCGTGCGCGGGTGCTAAAAAGAGCAGCATCGGCATGCTTAGCACGTTGTTTGGTAGAAATCCACGTGCGCGTTCTGCGAAAAGCACCATTTGCATGCACATCTTGTGGTTTTGCAGAAAACTTCAATCTCGTCTACCAAAAGATGCCTGTGCATGCTTAAAACGCGTTTTCGCACAAATCCGCGCGGGTGCTAAAAAGAGCAGCATCGGCATGCTTAGCACGTCGTTTGGTAGAAATCCACGTGCGCGTTCTGCCAAAAGCACCATTTGCATGCACATCTTGTGATTTTGCAGAAAACTTCAATCTCGTCTACCAAAAGATGCATGTGCATGCTTAGAACGCGTTTTCGCACGAATCCGTGCGCGGGTGCTAAAAAGAGCAGCATCGGCATGCTTAGCACGTTGTTTGGTAGAAATCCACGTGCGCGTTCTGCGAAAAGCACCATTTGCATGCACATATTGTGGTTTTGCAGTAAACTTCAATCTCGTCTACCAAAAGATGCATGTGCATGCTTAAAACGCGTTTTCGCACGAATCCGTGCGCGGGTGCTAAAAAGAGCAGCATCGGCATGCTTAGCACGTTGTTTGGTAGAAATCCACGTGCGCGTTCTGCGAAAAGCACCATTTGCATGCACATCTTGTGGTTTTGCAGAAAACTTCAATCTCGTCTACCAAAAGATGCATGTGCATGCTTAAAACGCGTTTTCGCACGAATCCGTGCGCGGGTGCTAAAAAGAGCAGCATCGGCATGCTTAGCACGTTGTTTGGTAGAAATCCACGTGCGCGTTCTGCGAAAAGCACCATTTGCATGCACATCTTGTGGTTTTGCAGAAAACTTCAATCGCGTCTACCAAAAGATGCATGTGCATGCTTAAAACGCGTTTTCGCGCGAATCCGTGCGCGGGTGCTAAAAAGAGCAGCATCGGCATGCTTAGCACGTTGTTTGGTAGAAATCCACGTGGGCGTTCTGCGAAAAGCACCATTTGCATGCACATCTTGTGGTTTTGCAGAAAACTTCAATCTCGTCTACCAAAAGATGCATGTGCATGCTTAAAACGCGTTTTCGCACGAATCCGTGCGCGGGTGCTAAAAAGAGCAGCATCGGCATGCTTAGCACGTTGTTTGGTAGAAATCCACGTGTGCGTTCTGCGAAAAGCACCATTTGCATGCACATCTTGTGGTTTTGCAGAAAACTTCAATCTCGTCTACCAAAAGATGCATGTGCATGCTTAAAACGCGTTTTCGCACGAATCCGTGCGCGGGTGCTAAAAAGAGCAGCATCGGCATGCTTAGCACGTTGTTTGGTAGAAATCCACGTGCGCGTTCTGCGAAAAGCACCATTTGCATGCACATCTTGTGCTTTTGCAGAAAACTTCAATCTCGTCTACCAAAAGATGCATGTGCATGCTTAAAAGCGTTTTCGCACGAATCCGTGCGCGGGTGCTAAAAAGAGCAGCATCGGCATGCTTAGCACGTTGTTTGGTAGAAATCCACGTGCGCGTTCTGCGAAAAGCACCATTTGCACGCACATCTTGTGGTTTTGCAGAAAACTTCAATCTCGTCTACCAAAAGATGCATGTGCATGCTTAAAACGCGTTTTCGCACAAATCCGTGCGCGGGTGCTAAAAAGAGCAGCATCGGCATGCTTAGCACGTCGTTTGGTAGAAATCCACGTGCGCGTTCTGCCAAGAGCACCATTTGCATGCACATCTTGTGGTTTTGCAGAAAACTTCATCCGCGTCTACCAAAAGATGCATGTGCATGCTTAAAACGCGTTTTCGCACGAATCCGTGCGCGGGTGCTAAAAAGAGCAGCATCGGCATGCTTAGCACGTTGTTTGGTAGAAATCCACGTGCGCGTTCTGCGAAAAGCACCATTTGCATGCACATCTTGTGGTTTTGCAGAAAACTTCATCCGCGTCTACCAAAAGATGCATGTGCATGCTTAAAACGCGTTTTCGCGCGAATCCGTGCGCGGGTGCTAAAAAGAGCAGCATCGGCATGCTTAGCACGTCGTTTGGTAGAAATCCACGTGCGCGTTCTGCCAAAAGCACCATTTGCATGCACATCTTGTGGTTTTGCAGAAAACTTCAATCTCGTCTACCAAAAGATGCATGTGCATGCTTAAAACGCGTTTTCGCACGAATCCGTGCGCGGGTGCTAAAAAGAGCAGCATCGGCATGCTTAGCACGTTGTTTGGTAGAAATCCACGTGCGCGTTCTGCGAAAAGCACCATTTGCATGCACATCTTGTGGTTTTGCAGAAAACTTTAATCTCGTCTACCAAAAGATGCATGTGCATGCTTAAAACGCGTTTTCGCACGAATCCGTGCGCGGGTGCTAAAAAGAGCAGCATCGGCATGCTTAGCACGTTGTTTGGTAGAAATCCACGTGCGCGTTCTGCGAAAAGCACCATTTGCATGCACATCTTGTGGTTTTGCAGAAAACTTCAATCTCGTCTACCAAAAGATGCATGTGCATGCTTAAAACGCGTTTTCGCACGAATCCGTGCGCGGGTGCTAAAAAGAGCAGCATCGGCATGCTTAGCACGTTGTTTGGTAGAAATCCACGTGGGCGTTCTGCGAAAAGCACCATTTGCATGCACATCTTGTGGTTTTGCAGAAAACTTCAATCTCGTCTACCAAAAGATGCATGTGCATGCTTAAAACGCGTTTTCGCACGAATCCGTGCGCGGGTGCTAAAAAGAGCAGCATCGGCATGCTTAGCACGTTGTTTGGTAGAAATCCACGTGCGCGTTCTGCGAAAAGCACCATTTGCATGCACATCTTGTGGTTTTGCAGAAAACTTCAATCTCGTCTACCAAAAGATGCATGTGCATGCTTAAAACGCGTTTTCGCACGAATCCGTGCGCGGGTGCTAAAAAGAGCAGCATCGGCATGCTTAGCACGTTGTTTGGTAGAAATCCACGTGCGCGTTCTGCGAAAAGCACCATTTGCATGCACATCTTGTGGTTTTGCAGAAAACTTCAATCTCGTCTACCAAAAGATGCATGTGCATGCTTAAAACGCGTTTTCGCACGAATCCGTGCGCGGGTGCTAAAAAGAGCAGCATCGGCATGCTTAGCACGTTGTTTGGTAGAAATCCACGTGCGCGTTCTGCGAAAAGCACCATTTGGATGCACATCTTGTGGTTTTGCAGAAAACTTCAATCTCGTCTACCAAAAGATGCATGTGCATGCTTAAAACGCGTTTTCGCACGAATCCGTGCGCGGGTGCTAAAAAGAGCAGCATCGGCATGCTTAGCACGTTGTTTGGTAGAAATCCACGTGCGCGTTCTGCGAAAAGCACCATTTGCATGCACATCTTGTGGTTTTGCAGAAAACTTCAATCTCGTCTACCAAAAGATGCATGTGCATGCTTAAAACGCGTTTTCGCACAAATCCGTGCGCGGGTGCTAAAAAGAGCAGCATCGGCATGCTTAGCACGTCGTTTGGTAGAAATCCACGTGCGCGTTCTGCCAAGAGCACCATTTGCATGCACATCTTGTGGTTTTGCAGAAAACTTCATCCGCGTCTACCAAAAGATGCATGTGCATGCTTAAAACGCGTTTTCGCATGAATCCGTGCGCGGGTGCTAAAAAGAGCAGCATCGGCATGCTTAGCACGTCGTTTGGTAGAAATCCACGTGCGCGTTCTGCCAAAAGCACCATTTGCATGCACATCTTGTGGTTTTGCAGAAAACTTCATCCGCGTCTACCAAAAGATGCATGTGCATGCTTAAAACGCGTTTTCGCACGAATCCGTGCGCGGGTGCTAAAAAGAGCAGCATCGGCATGCTTAGCACGTTGTTTGGTAGAAATCCACGTGGGCGTTCTGCGAAAAGCACCATTTGCATGCACATCTTGTGGTTTTGCAGAAAACTTCAATCTCGTCTACCAAAAGATGCATGTGCATGCTTAAAACGCGTTTTCGCACAAATCCGTGCGCGGGTGCTAAAAAGAGCAGCATCGGCATGCTTAGCACGTCGTTTGGTAGAAATCCACGTGCGCGTTCTGCCAAAAGCACCATTTGCATGCACATCTTGTGGTTTTGCAGAAAACTTCATCCGCGTCTACCAAAAGATGCATGTGCATGCTTAAAACGCGTTTTCGCGCGAATCCGTGCGCGGGTGCTAAAAAGAGCAGCATCGGCATGCTTAGCACGTTGTTTGGTAGAAATCCACGTGGGCGTTCTGCGAAAAGCACCATTTGCATGCACATCTTGTGGTTTTGCAGAAAACTTCAATCTCGTCTACCAAAAGATGCATGTGCATGCTTAAAACGCGTTTTCGCACGAATCCGTGCGCGGGTGCTAAAAAGAGCAGCATCGGCATGCTTAGCACGTTGTTTGGTAGAAATCCACGTGCGCGTTCTGCGAAAAGCACCATTTGCATGCACATCTTGTGGTTTTGCAGAAAACTTCAATCTCGTCTACCAAAAGATGCATGTGCATGCTTAAAACGCGTTTTCGCACGAATCCGTGCGCGGGTGCTAAAAAGAGCAGCATCGGCATGCTTAGCACGTTGTTTGGTAGAAATCCACGTGCGCGTTCTGCGAAAAGCACCATTTGCATGCACATCTTGTGCTTTTGCAGAAAACTTCAATCTCGTCTACCAAAAGATGCATGTGCATGCTTAAAAGCGTTTTCGCACGAATCCGTGCGCGGGTGCTAAAAAGAGCAGCATCGGCATGCTTAGCACGTTGTTTGGTAGAAATCCACGTGCGCGTTCTGCGAAAAGCACCATTTGCACGCACATCTTGTGGTTTTGCAGAAAACTTCAATCTCGTCTACCAAAAGATGCATGTGCATGCTTAAAACGCGTTTTCGCACAAATCCGTGCGCGGGTGCTAAAAAGAGCAGCATCGGCATGCTTAGCACGTCGTTTGGTAGAAATCCACGTGCGCGTTCTGCCAAGAGCACCATTTGCATGCACATCTAGTGGTTTTGCAGAAAACTTCATCCGCGTCTACCAAAAGATGCATGTGCATGCTTAAAACGCGTTTTCGCACGAATCCGTGCGCGGGTGCTAAAAAGAGCAGCATCGGCATGCTTAGCGCGTTGTTTGGTAGAAATCCACGTGCGCGTTCTGCGAAAAGCACCATTTGCATGCACATCTTGTGGTTTTGCAGAAAACTTCATCCGCGTCTACCAAAAGATGCATGTGCATGCTTAAAACGCGTTTTCGCGCGAATCCGTGCGCGGGTGCTAAAAAGAGCAGCATCGGCATGCTTAGCACGTCGTTTGGTAGAAATCCACGTGCGCGTTCTGCCAAAAGCACCATTTGCATGCACATCTTGTGGTTTTGCAGAAAACTTCAATCTCGTCTACCAAAAGATGCATGTGCATGCTTAAAACGCGTTTTCGCACGAATCCGTGCGCGGGTGCTAAAAAGAGCAGCATCGGCATGCTTAGCACGTTGTTTGGTAGAAATCCACGTGCGCGTTCTGCGAAAAGCACCATTTGCATGCACATCTTGTGGTTTTGCAGAAAACTTTAATCTCGTCTACCAAAAGATGCATGTGCATGCTTAAAACGCGTTTTCGCACGAATCCGTGCGCGGGTGCTAAAAAGAGCAGCATCGGCATGCTTAGCACGTTGTTTGGTAGAAATCCACGTGCGCGTTCTGCGAAAAGCACCATTTGCATGCACATCTTGTGGTTTTGCAGAAAACTTCAATCTCGTCTACCAAAAGATGCATGTGCATGCTTAAAACGCGTTTTCGCACGAATCCGTGCGCGGGTGCTAAAAAGAGCAGCATCGGCATGCTTAGCACGTTGTTTGGTAGAAATCCACGTGCGCGTTCTGCGAAAAGCACCATTTGCATGCACATCTTGTGGTTTTGCAGAAAACTTCAATCTCGTCTACCAAAAGATGCATGTGCATGCTTAAAACGCGTTTTCGCACAAATCCGTGCGCGGGTGCTAAAAAGAGCAGCATCGGCATGCTTAGCACGTTGTTTGGTAGAAATCCACGTGGCCGTTCTGCGAAAAGCACCATTTGCATGCACATCTTGTGGTTTTGCAGAAAACTTCAATCTCGTCTACCAAAAGATGCATGTGCATGCTTAAAAGGCGTTTTCGCACGAATCCGTGCGCGGGTGGTAAAAAGAGCAGCATCGGCATGCTTAGCACGTTGTTTGGTAGAAATCCACGTGCGCGTTCTGCGAAAAGCACCATTTGCATGCACATCTTGTGGTTTTGCAGAAAACTTCAATCTCGTCTACCAAAAGATGCATGTGCATGCTTAAAACGCGTTTTCGCACGAATCCGTGCGCGGGTGCTAAAAAGAGCAGCATCGGCATGCTTAGCACGTTGTTTGGTAGAAATCCACGTGCGCGTTCTGCGAAAAGCACCATTTGCATGCACATCTTGTGGTTTTGCAGAAAACTTCAATCTCGTCTACCAAAAGATGCATGTGCATGCTTAAAACGCGTTTTCGCACGAATCCGTGCGCGGGTGCTAAAAAGAGCAGCATCGGCATGCTTAGCACGTTGTTTGGTAGAAATCCACGTGCGCGTTCTGCGAAAAGCACCATTTGCATGCACATCTTGTGGTTTTGCAGAAAACTTCAATCTCGTCTACCAAAAGATGCATGTGCATGCTTAAAACGCGTTTTCGCACGAATCCGTGCGCGGGTGCTAAAAAGAGCAGCATCGGCATGCTTAGCACGTTGTTTGGTAGAAATCCACGTGCGCGTTCTGCGAAAAGCACCATTTGGATGCACATCTTGTGGTTTTGCAGAAAACTTCAATCTCGTCTACCAAAAGATGCATGTGCATGCTTAAAACGCGTTTTCGCACGAATCCGTGCGCGGGTGCTAAAAAGAGCAGCATCGGCATGCTTAGCACGTTGTTTGGTAGAAATCCACGTGCGCGTTCTGCGAAAAGCACCATTTGCATGCACATCTTGTGGTTTTGCAGAAAACTTCAATCTCGTCTACCAAAAGATGCATGTGCATGCTTAAAACGCGTTTTCGCACAAATCCGTGCGCGGGTGCTAAAAAGAGCAGCATCGGCATGCTTAGCACGTCGTTTGGTAGAAATCCACGTGCGCGTTCTGCCAAGAGCACCATTTGCATGCACATCTTGTGGTTTTGCAGAAAACTTCATCCGCGTCTACCAAAAGATGCATGTGCATGCTTAAAACGCGTTTTCGCATGAATCCGTGCGCGGGTGCTAAAAAGAGCAGCATCGGCATGCTTAGCACGTCGTTTGGTAGAAATCCACGTGCGCGTTCTGCCAAAAGCACCATTTGCATGCACATCTTGTGGTTTTGCAGAAAACTTCATCCGCGTCTACCAAAAGATGCATGTGCATGCTTAAAACGCGTTTTCGCACGAATCCGTGCGCGGGTGCTAAAAAGAGCAGCATCGGCATGCTTAGCACGTTGTTTGGTAGAAATCCACGTGGGCGTTCTGCGAAAAGCACCATTTGCATGCACATCTTGTGGTTTTGCAGAAAACTTCAATCTCGTCTACCAAAAGATGCATGTGCATGCTTAAAACGCGTTTTCGCACAAATCCGTGCGCGGGTGCTAAAAAGAGCAGCATCGGCATGCTTAGCACGTCGTTTGGTAGAAATCCACGTGCGCGTTCTGCCAAAAGCACCATTTGCATGCACATCTTGTGGTTTTGCAGAAAACTTCATCCGCGTCTACCAAAAGATGCATGTGCATGCTTAAAACGCGTTTTCGCACGAATCCGTGCGCGGGTGCTAAAAAGAGCAGCATCGGCATGCTTAGCACGTTGTTTGGTAGAAATCCACGTGCGCGTTCTGCGAAAAGCACCATTTGCATGCACATCTTGTGGTTTTGCAGAAAACTTCAATCTCGTCTACCAAAAGATGCATGTGCATGCTTAAAACGCGTTTTCGCACGAATCCGTGCGCGGGTGCTAAAAAGAGCAGCATCGGCATGCTTAGCACGTTGTTTGGTAGAAATCCACGTGCGCGTTCTGCGAAAAGCACCATTTGGATGCACATCTTGTGGTTTTGCAGAAAACTTCAATCTCGTCTACCAAAAGATGCATGTGCATGCTTAAAACGCGTTTTCGCACGAATCCGTGCGCGGGTGCTAAAAAGAGCAGCATCGGCATGCTTAGCACGTTGTTTGGTAGAAATCCACGTGCGCGTTCTGCGAAAAGCACCATTTGCATGCACATCTTGTGGTTTTGCAGAAAACTTCAATCTCGTCTACCAAAAGATGCATGTGCATGCTTAAAACGCGTTTTCGCACAAATCCGTGCGCGGGTGCTAAAAAGAGCAGCATCGGCATGCTTAGCACGTCGTTTGGTAGAAATCCACGTGCGCGTTCTGCCAAGAGCACCATTTGCATGCACATCTTGTGGTTTTGCAGAAAACTTCATCCGCGTCTACCAAAAGATGCATGTGCATGCTTAAAACGCGTTTTCGCATGAATCCGTGCGCGGGTGCTAAAAAGAGCAGCATCGGCATGCTTAGCACGTCGTTTGGTAGAAATCCACGTGCGCGTTCTGCCAAAAGCACCATTTGCATGCACATCTTGTGGTTTTGCAGAAAACTTCATCCGCGTCTACCAAAAGATGCATGTGCATGCTTAAAACGCGTTTTCGCACGAATCCGTGCGCGGGTGCTAAAAAGAGCAGCATCGGCATGCTTAGCACGTTGTTTGGTAGAAATCCACGTGGGCGTTCTGCGAAAAGCACCATTTGCATGCACATCTTGTGGTTTTGCAGAAAACTTCAATCTCGTCTACCAAAAGATGCATGTGCATGCTTAAAACGCGTTTTCGCACAAATCCGTGCGCGGGTGCTAAAAAGAGCAGCATCGGCATGCTTAGCACGTCGTTTGGTAGAAATCCACGTGCGCGTTCTGCCAAAAGCACCATTTGCATGCACATCTTGTGGTTTTGCAGAAAACTTCATCCGCGTCTACCAAAAGATGCATGTGCATGCTTAAAACGCGTTTTCGCGCGAATCCGTGCGCGGGTGCTAAAAAGAGCAGCATCGGCATGCTTAGCACGTTGTTTGGTAGAAATCCACGTGGGCGTTCTGCGAAAAGCACCATTTGCATGCACATCTTGTGGTTTTGCAGAAAACTTCAATCTCGTCTACCAAAAGATGCATGTGCATGCTTAAAACGCGTTTTCGCACGAATCCGTGCGCGGGTGCTAAAAAGAGCAGCATCGGCATGCTTAGCACGTTGTTTGGTAGAAATCCACGTGCGCGTTCTGCGAAAAGCACCATTTGCATGCACATCTTGTGGTTTTGCAGAAAACTTCAATCTCGTCTACCAAAAGATGCATGTGCATGCTTAAAACGCGTTTTCGCACGAATCCGTGCGCGGGTGCTAAAAAGAGCAGCATCGGCATGCTTAGCACGTTGTTTGGTAGAAATCCACGTGCGCGTTCTGCGAAAAGCACCATTTGCATGCACATCTTGTGCTTTTGCAGAAAACTTCAATCTCGTCTACCAAAAGATGCATGTGCATGCTTAAAAGCGTTTTCGCACGAATCCGTGCGCGGGTGCTAAAAAGAGCAGCATCGGCATGCTTAGCACGTTGTTTGGTAGAAATCCACGTGCGCGTTCTGCGAAAAGCACCATTTGCACGCACATCTTGTGGTTTTGCAGAAAACTTCAATCTCGTCTACCAAAAGATGCATGTGCATGCTTAAAACGCGTTTTCGCACAAATCCGTGCGCGGGTGCTAAAAAGAGCAGCATCGGCATGCTTAGCACGTCGTTTGGTAGAAATCCACGTGCGCGTTCTGCCAAGAGCACCATTTGCATGCACATCTAGTGGTTTTGCAGAAAACTTCATCCGCGTCTACCAAAAGATGCATGTGCATGCTTAAAACGCGTTTTCGCACGAATCCGTGCGCGGGTGCTAAAAAGAGCAGCATCGGCATGCTTAGCGCGTTGTTTGGTAGAAATCCACGTGCGCGTTCTGCGAAAAGCACCATTTGCATGCACATCTTGTGGTTTTGCAGAAAACTTCATCCGCGTCTACCAAAAGATGCATGTGCATGCTTAAAACGCGTTTTCGCGCGAATCCGTGCGCGGGTGCTAAAAAGAGCAGCATCGGCATGCTTAGCACGTCGTTTGGTAGAAATCCACGTGCGCGTTCTGCCAAAAGCACCATTTGCATGCACATCTTGTGGTTTTGCAGAAAACTTCAATCTCGTCTACCAAAAGATGCATGTGCATGCTTAAAACGCGTTTTCGCACGAATCCTTGCGCGGGTGCTAAAAAGAGCAGCATCGGCATGCTTAGCACGTTGTTTGGTAGAAATCCACGTGCGCGTTCTGCGAAAAGCACCATTTGCATGCACATCTTGTGGTTTTGCAGAAAACTTTAATCTCGTCTACCAAAAGATGCATGTGCATGCTTAAAACGCGTTTTCGCACGAATCCGTGCGCGGGTGCTAAAAAGAGCAGCATCGGCATGCTTAGCACGTTGTTTGGTAGAAATCCACGTGCGCGTTCTGCGAAAAGCACCATTTGCATGCACATCTTGTGGTTTTGCAGAAAACTTCAATCTCGTCTACCAAAAGATGCATGTGCATGCTTAAAACGCGTTTTCGCACGAATCCGTGCGCGGGTGCTAAAAAGAGCAGCATCGGCATGCTTAGCACGTTGTTTGGTAGAAATCCACGTGCGCGTTCTGCGAAAAGCACCATTTGCATGCACATCTTGTGGTTTTGCAGAAAACTTCAATCTCGTCTACCAAAAGATGCATGTGCATGCTTAAAACGCGTTTTCGCACAAATCCGTGCGCGGGTGCTAAAAAGAGCAGCATCGGCATGCTTAGCACGTTGTTTGGTAGAAATCCACGTGGCCGTTCTGCGAAAAGCACCATTTGCATGCACATCTTGTGGTTTTGCAGAAAAACTTCAATCTCGTCTACCAAAAGATGCATGTGCATGCTTAAAACGCGTTTTCGCACGAATCCGTGCGCGGGTGGTAAAAAGAGCAGCATCGGCATGCTTAGCACGTTGTTTGGTAGAAATCCACGTGCGCGTTCTGCGAAAAGCACCATTTGCATGCACATCTTGTGGTTTTGCAGAAAACTTCAATCTCGTCTACCAAAAGATGCATGTGCATGCTTAAAACGCGTTTTCGCACGAATCCGTGCGCGGGTGCTTAAAAGAGCAGCATCGGCATGCTTAGCACGTTGTTTGGTAGAAATCCACGTGCGCGTTCTGCGAAAAGCACCATTTGCATGCACATCTTGTGCTTTTGCAGAAAACTTCAATCTCGTCTACCAAAAGATGCATGTGCATGCTTAAAAGCGTTTTCGCACGAATCCGTGCGCGGGTGCTAAAAAGAGCAGCATCGGCATGCTTAGCACGTTGTTTGGTAGAAATCCACGTGCGCGTTCTGCGAAAAGCACCATTTGCATGCACATCTTGTGGTTTTGCAGAAAACTTCAATCTCGTCTACCAAAAGATGCATGTGCATGCTTAAAACGCGTTTTCGCACAAATCCGTGCGCGGGTGCTAAAAAGAGCAGCATCGGCATGCTTAGCACGTCGTTTGGTAGAAATCCACGTGCGCGTTCTGCCAAGAACACCATTTGCATGCACATCTTGTGGTTTTGCAGAAAACTTCATCCGCGTCTACCAAAAGATGCATGTGCATGCTTAAAACGCGTTTTCGCACGAATCCGTGCGCGGGTGCTAAAAAGAGCAGCATCGGCATGCTTAGCACGTTGTTTGGTAGAAATCCACGTGCGCGTTCTACGAAAAGCACCATTTGCATGCACATCTTGTGGTTTTGCAGAAAACTTCAATCTCGTCTACCAAAAGATGCATGTGCATGCTTAAAACGCGTTTTCGCACAAATCCGTGCGCGGGTGCTAAAAAGAGCAGCATCGGCATGCTTAGCACGTCGTTTGGTAGAAATCCACGTGCGCGTTCTGCCAAGAGCACCATTTGCATGCACATCTTGTGGTTTTGCAGAAAACTTCATCCGCGTCTACCAAAAGATGCATGTGCATGCTTAAAACGCGTTTTCGCATGAATCCGTGCGCGGGTGCTAAAAAGAGCAGCATCGGCATGCTTAGCACGTCGTTTGGTAGAAATCCACGTGCGCGTTCTGCCAAAAGCACCATTTGCATGCACATCTTGTGGTTTTGCAGAAAACTTCATCCGCGTCTACCAAAAGATGCATGTGCATGCTTAAAACGCGTTTTCGCACGAATCCGTGCGCGGGTGCTAAAAAGAGCAGCATCGGCATGCTTAGCACGTTGTTTG
The DNA here is from genome assembly GCF_023375885.2 of Dermacentor andersoni. Lineage (NCBI taxonomy): Eukaryota > Metazoa > Arthropoda > Arachnida > Ixodida > Ixodidae > Dermacentor > Dermacentor andersoni. The sequence continues at coordinate 23,987 of NW_027314938.1, read as the reverse complement.
GTAGAAATCCACGTGGGCGTTCTGCGAAAAGCACCATTTGCATGCACATCTTGTGGTTTTGCAGAAAACTTCATCTCGTCTACCAAAAGATGCATGTGCATGCTTAAAACGCGTTTTCGCACAAATCCGTGCGCGGGTGCTAAAAAGAGCAGCATCGGCATGCTTAGCACGTCGTTTGGTAGAAATCCACGTGCGCGTTCTGCCAAAAGCACCATTTGCATGCACATCTTGTGGTTTTGCAGAAAACTTCATCCGCGTCTACCAAAAGATGCATGTGCATGCTTAAAACGCGTTTTCGCGCGAATCCGTGCGCGGGTGCTAAAAAGAGCAGCATCGGCATGCTTAGCACGTTGTTTGGTAGAAATCCACGTGGGCGTTCTGCGAAAAGCACCATTTGCATGCACATCTTGTGGTTTTGCAGAAAACTTCAATCTCGTCTACCAAAAGATGCATGTGCATGCTTAAAACGCGTTTTCGCACGAATCCGTGCGCGGGGTGCTAAAAAGAGCAGCATCGGCATGCTTAGCACGTTGTTTGGTAGAAATCCACGTGCGGCGTTCTGCGAAAAGCACCATTTGCATGCACATCTTGTGGTTTTGCAGAAAACTTCAATCTCGTCTACCAAAAGATGCATGTGCATGCTTAAAACGCGTTTTCGCACGAATCCGTGCGCGGGTGCTAAAAAGAGCAGCATCGGCATGCTTAGCACGTTGTTTGGTAGAAATCCACGTGCGCGTTCTGCGAAAAGCACCATTTGCATGCACATCTTGTGCTTTTGCAGAAAACTTCAATCTCGTCTACCAAAGATGCATGTGCATGCTTAAAAGCGTTTTCGCACGAATCCGTGCGCGGGTGCTAAAAAGAGCAGCATCGGCATGCTTAGCACGTTGTTTGGTAGAAATCCACGTGCGCGTTCTGCGAAAAGCACCATTTGCACGCACATCTTGTGGTTTTGCAGAAAACTTCAATCTCGTCTACCAAAAGATGCATGTGCATGCTTAAAACGCGTTTTCGCACAAATCCGTGCGCGGGTGCTAAAAAGAGCAGCATCGGCATGCTTAGCACGTCGTTTGGTAGAAATCCACGTGCGCGTTCTGCCAAGAGCACCATTTGCATGCACATCTAGTGGTTTTGCAGAAAACTTCATCCGCGTCTACCAAAAGATGCATGTGCATGCTTAAAACGCGTTTTCGCACGAATCCGTGCGCGGGTGCTAAAAAGAGCAGCATCGGCATGCTTAGCGCGTTGTTTGTAGAAATCCACGTGCGCGTTCTGCGAAAAGCACCATTTGCATGCACATCTTGTGGTTTTGCAGAAAACTTCATCCGCGTCTACCAAAAGATGCATGTGCATGCTTAAAACGCGGTTTTCGCGCGAATCCGTGCGCGGGTGCTAAAAAGAGCAGCATCGGCATGCTTAGCACGTCGTTTGGTAGAAATCCACGTGCGCGTTCTGCCAAAAGCACCATTTGCATGCACATCTTGTGGTTTTGCAGAAAACTTCAATCTCGTCTACCAAAAGATGCATGTGCATGCTTAAAACGCGTTTTCGCACGAATCCTTGCGCGGGTGCTAAAAAGAGCAGCATCGGCATGCTTAGCACGTTGTTTGGTAGAAATCCACGTGCGCGTTCTGCGAAAAGCACCATTTGCATGCACATCTTGTGGTTTTGCAGAAAACTTTAATCTCGTCTACCAAAAGATGCATGTGCATGCTTAAAACGCGTTTTCGCACGAATCCGTGCGCGGGTGCTAAAAAGAGCAGCATCGGCATGCTTAGCACGTTGTTTGGTAGAAATCCACGTGCGCGTTCTGCGAAAAGCACCATTTGCATGCACATCTTGTGGTTTTGCAGAAAACTTCATCTCGTCTACCAAAAGATGCATGTGCATGCTTAAAACGCGTTTTCGCACGAATCCGTGCGCGGGTGCTAAAAAGAGCAGCATCGGCATGCTTAGCACGTTGTTTGGTAGAAATCCACGTGCGCGTTCTGCGAAAAGCACCATTTGCATGCACATCTTGTGGTTTTGCAGAAAACTTCAATCTCGTCTACCAAAAGATGCATGTGCATGCTTAAAACGCGTTTTCGCACAAATCCGTGCGCGGGTGCTAAAAAGAGCAGCATCGGCATGCTTAGCACGTTGTTTGGTAGAAATCCACGTGGCCGTTCTGCGAAAAGCACCATTTGCATGCACATCTTGTGGTTTTGCAGAAAAACTTCAATCTCGTCTACCAAAAGATGCATGTGCATGCTTAAAACGCGTTTTCGCACGAATCCGTGCGCGGGTGGTAAAAAGAGCAGCATCGGCATGCTTAGCACGTTGTTTGGTAGAAATCCACGTGCGCGTTCTGCGAAAAGCACCATTTGCATGCACATCTTGTGGTTTTGCAGAAAACTTCAATCTCGTCTACCAAAAGATGCATGTGCATGCTTAAAACGCGTTTTCGCACGAATCCGTGCGCGGGTGCTTAAAAGAGCAGCATCGGCATGCTTAGCACGTTGTTTGGTAGAAATCCACGTGCGCGTTCTGCGAAAAGCACCATTTGCATGCACATCTTGTGCTTTTGCAGAAAACTTCAATCTCGTCTACCAAAAGATGCATGTGCATGCTTAAAAGCGTTTTCGCACGAATCCGTGCGCGGGTGCTAAAAAGAGCAGCATCGGCATGCTTAGCACGTTGTTTGGTAGAAATCCACGTGCGCGTTCTGCGAAAAGCACCATTTGCATGCACATCTTGTGGTTTTGCAGAAACTTCAATCTCGTCTACCAAAAGATGCATGTGCATGCTTAAAACGCGTTTTCGCACAAATCCGTGCGCGGGTGCTAAAAAGAGCAGCATCGGCATGCTTAGCACGTCGTTTGGTAGAAATCCACGTGCGCGTTCTGCCAAGAACACCATTTGCATGCACATCTTGTGGTTTTGCAGAAAACTTCATCCGCGTCTACCAAAAGATGCATGTGCATGCTTAAAACGCGTTTTCGCACGAATCCGTGCGCGGGTGCTAAAAAGAGCAGCATCGGCATGCTTAGCACGTTGTTTGGTAGAAATCCACGTGCGCGTTCTACGAAAAGCACCATTTGCATGCACATCTTGTGGTTTTGCAGAAAACTTCAATCTCGTCTACCAAAAGATGCATGTGCATGCTTAAAACGCGCTTTCGCACAAATCCGTGCGCGGGTGCTAAAAAGAGCAGCATCGGCATGCTTAGCACGTCGTTTGGTAGAAATCCACGTGCGCGTTCTGCCAAGAGCACCATTTGCATGCACATCTTGTGGTTTTGCAGAAAACTTCATCCGCCTCTACCAAAAGATGCATGTGCATGCTTAAAACGCGTTTTCGCACGAATCCGTGCGCGGGTGCTAAAAAGAGCAGCATCGGCATGCTTAGCACGTCGTTTGGTAGAAATCCACGTGCGCGTTCTGCCAAAAGCACCATTTGCATGCACATCTTGTGGTTTTGCAGAAAACTTCATCCGCGTCTACCAAAAGATGCATGTGCAAGCTTACAACGCGTTTTCGCACGAATCCGTGCGCGGCTGCTAAAGAGAGCAGCATCGGCATGCTTAGCACGTTGTTTGGTAGAAATCCACGTGCGCGTTCTGCGAAAAGCACCATTTGCATGCACATCTTGTGCTTTTGCAGAAAACTTCAATCTCGTCTACCAAAAGATGCATGTGCATGCTTAAAACGCGTTTTCGCACAAATCCGTGCGCGGGTGCTAAAAAGAGGAGCATCGGCATGCTTAGCACGTCGTTTGGTAGAAATCCACGTGCGCGTTCTGCCAAGAGCACCATTTGCATGCACATCTTGTGGTTTTGCAGAAAACTTAATCCGCGTCTACCAAAAGATGCATGTGCATGCTTAAAACGCGTTTTCGCACGAATCCGTGCGCGGGTGCTAAAAGAGCAGCATCGGCATGCTTAGCACGTCGTTTGGTAGAAATCCACGTGCGCGTTCTGCCAAAAGCACCATTTGCATGCACATCTTGTGGTTTTGCAGAAAACTTCATCCGCGTCTACCAAAAGATGCATGTGCATGCTTAAAACGCGTTTTCGCACGAATCCGTGCGCGGGTGCTAAAAAGAGCAGCATCGGCATGCTTAGCACGTTGTTTGGTAGAAATCCACGTGCGCGTTCTGCGAAAAGCACCATTTGCATGCACATATTGTGGTTTTGCAGAAAACTTCAATCTCGTCTACCAAAAGATGCATGTGCATGCTTAAAACGCGTTTTCGCACGAATCCGTGCGCGGGTGCTAAAAAGAGCAGCATCGGTATGCTTAGCACGTTGTTTGGTAGAAATCCACGTGCGCGTTCTGCGAAAAGCACCATTTGCATGCACATCTTGTGGTTTTGCAGAAAACTTCATCCGCGTCTACCAAAAGATGCATGTGCATGCTTAAAACGCGTTTTCGCACGAATCCGTGCGCGGGTGCTAAAAAGAGCAGCATCGGCATGCTTAGCACGTCGTTTGGTAGAAATCCACGTGCGCGTTCTGCCAAAAGCACCATTTGCATGCACATCTTGTGGTTTTGCAGAAAACTTCATCCGCGTCAACCAAAAGATGCATGTGCATGCTTAAAACGCGTTTTCGCACGAATCCGTGCGCGGGTGCTAAAAAGAGCAGCATCGGCATGCTTAGCACGTTGTTTGGTAGAAATCCACGTGCGCGTTCTGCGAAAAGCACCATTTGCATGCACATCTTGTGGTTTTGCAGAAAACTTCAATCTCGTCTACCAAAAGATGCCTGTGCATGCTTAAAACGCGTTTTCGCACAAATCCGTGCGCGGGTGCTAAAAAGAGCAGCATCGGCATGCTTAGCACGTCGTTTGGTAGAAATCCACGTGCGCGTTCTGCCAAAAGCACCATTTGCATGCACATCTTGTGGTTTTGCAGAAAACATCATCCGCGTCTACCAAAAGATGCATGTACATGCTTAAAACGCGTTTTCGCGCGAATCCGTGCGCGGGTGCTAAAAAGAGCAGCATCGGCATGCTTAGCACGTCGTTTGGTAGAAATCCACGTGCGCGTTCTGCCAAAAGCACCATTTGCATGCACATCTTGTGGTTTTGCAGAAAACTTCAATCTCGTCTACCAAAAGATGCATGTGCATGCTTAAAACGCGTTTTCGCACGAATCCGTGCGCGGGTGCTAAAAAGAGCAGCATCGGCATGCTTAGCACGTTGTCTGGTAGAAATCCCCGTGCGCGTTCTGCGAAAAGCACCATTTGCATGCACATCTTGTGGTTTTGCAGAAAACTTCAATCTCGTCTACCAAAGATGCATGTGCATGCTTAAAACGCGTTTTCGCACGAATCCGTGCGCGGGTGCTAAAAAGAGCAGCATCGGCATGCTTAGCACGTTGTTTGGTAGAACTCCACGTGCGCGTTTTGCGAAAAGCACCATTTGCATGCACATCTTGTGGTTTTGCAGAAAACTTCAATCTCGTCTACCAAAAGATGCATGTGCATGCTTAAAACGCGTTTTCGCACGAATCCGTGCGCGGGTGCTAAAAAGAGCAGCATCGGCATGCTTAGCACGTCGTTTGGTAGAAATCCACGTGCGCGTTCTGCCAAAAGCACCATTTGCATGCACATCTTGTGGTTTTGCAGAAAACTTCATCCGCGTCAACCAAAAGATGCATGTGCATGCTTAAAACGCGTTTTCGCACGAATCCGTGCGCGGGTGCTAAAAAGAGCAGCATCGGCATGCTTAGCACGTTGTTTGGTAGAAATCCACGTGCGCGTTCGGCGAAAAGCACCATTTGCATGCACATCTTGTGGTTTTGCAGAAAACTTCAATCTCGTCTACCAAAAGATGCCTGTGCATGCTTAAAACGCGTTTTCGCACAAATCCGTGCGCGGGTGCTAAAGAGAGCAGCATCGGCATGCTTAGCACGTCGTTTGGTAGAAATCCACGTGCGCGTTCTGCCAAAAGCACCATTTGCATGCACATCTTGTGGTTTTGCAGAAAACTTCATCCGCGTCTACCAAAAGATGCATGTACATGCTTAAAACGCGTTTTCGCGCGAATCCGTGCGCGGGTGCTAAAAAGAGCAGCATCGGCATGCTTAGCACGTCGTTTGGTAGAAATCCACGTGCGCGTTCTGCCAAAAGCACCATTTGCATGCACATCTTGTGGTTTTGCAGAAAACTTCAATCTCGTCTACCAAAAGATGCATGTGCATGCTTAAAACGCGTTTTCGCACGAATCCGTGCGCGGGTGCTAAAAAGAGCAGCATCGGCATGCTTAGCAGGTTGTTTGGTAGAAATCCACGTGCGCGTTCTGCAAAAAGCACCATTTGCATGCACATCTTGTGGTTTTGCAGAAAACTTCAATCTCGTCTACCAAAGATGCATGTGCATGCTTAAAACGCGTTTTCGCACGAATCCGTGCGCGGGTGCTAAAAAGAGCAGCATCGGCATGCTTAGCACGTTGTTTGGTAGAAATCCACGTGCGCGTTCTGCGAAAAGCACCATTTGCATGCACATCTTGTGGTTTTGCAGAAAACTTCAATCTCGTCTACCAAAAGATGCATGTGCATGCTTAAAACGTGTTTTCGCACGAATCCGTGCGCGGGTACTAAAGAGAGCAGCATCGGCATGCTTAGCACGTTGTTTGGTAGAAATCCACGTGCGCGTTCTGCGAAAAGCACCATTTGCATGCACATCTTGTGGTTTTGCAGAAAACTTCAATCTCGTCTACCAAAAGATGCATGTGCATGCTTAAAACGCGTTTTCGCACGAATCCGTGCGCGGGTCCTAAAAAGAGCAGCATCGGCATGCTTAGCACGTTGTTTGGTAGAAATCCACGTGCGCGTTCTGCGAAAAGCACCATTTGCATGCACATCTTGTGGTTTTGCAGAAAACTTCAATCTCGTCTACCAAAAGATGCATGTGCATGCTTAAAACGCGTTTTCGCACGAATCCGTGCGCGGGTGCTAAAAAGAGCAGCATCGGCATGCTTAGCACGTTGTTTGGTAGAAATCCACGTGCGCGTTCTGCGAAAAGCACCATTTGCACGCACATCTTGTGGTTTTGCAGAAAACTTCAATCTCGTCTACCAAAAGATGCATGTGCATGCTTAAAACGCGTTTTCGCGCGAATCCGTGCGCGGGTGCTAAAAAGAGCAGCATCGGCATGCTTAGCACGTCGTTTGGTAGAAATCCACGTGCGCGTTCTGCCAAAAGCACCATTTGCATGCTCATCTTGTGGTTTTGCAGAAAACTTCAATCTCGTCTACCAAAAGATGCATGTGCATGCTTAAAACGCGTTTTCGCACGAATCCGTGCGCGGGTGCTAAAAAGAGCAGCATCGGCATGCTTAGCACGTTGTTTGGTAGAAATCCCCGTGCGCGTTCTGCGAAAAGCACCATTTGCATGCACATCTTGTGGTTTTGCAGAAAACTTCAATCTCGTCTACCAAAGATGCATGTGCATGCTTAAAACGCGTTTTCGCACGAATCCGTGCGCGGGTGCTAAAAAGAGCAGCATCGGCATGCTTAGCACGTTGTTTGGTAGAAATCCACGTGCGCGTTTTGCGAAAAGCACCATTTGCATGCACATCTTGTGGTTTTGCAGAAAACTTCAATCTCGTCTACCAAAAGATGCATGTGCATGCTTAAAACGCGTTTTCGCACGAATCCGTGCGCGGGTGCTAAAAAGAGCAGCATCGGCATGCTTAGCACGTTGTTTCGTAGAAATCCACGTGCGCGTTCTGCGAAAAGCACCATTTGCATGCACATCTTGTGGTTTTGCAGAAAACTTCAATCTCGTCTACCAAAAGATGCATGTGCATGCTTAAAACGCGTTTTCGCACAAATCCGTGCGCGGGTGCTAAAAAGAGCAGCATCGGCATGCTTAGCACGTCGTTTGGTAGAAATCCACGTGCGCGTTCTGCCAAGAGCACCATTTGCATGCACATCTTGTGGTTTTGCAGAAAACTTCATCCGCGTCTACCAAAAGATGCATGTGCATGCTTAAAACGCGTTTTCGCACGAATCCGTGCGCGGGTGCTAAAAAGAGCAGCATCGGCATGCTTAGCACGTCGTTTGGTAGAAATCCACGTGCGCGTTCTGCCAAAAGCACCATTTGCATGCACATCTTGTGGTTTTGCAGAAAACTTCATCCGCGTCAACCAAAAGATGCATGTGCATGCTTAAAACGCGTTTTCGCACGAATCCGTGCGCGGGTGCTAAAAAGAGCAGCATCGGCATGCTTAGCACGTTGTTTGGTAGAAATCCACGTGCGCGTTCTGCGAAAAGCACCATTTGCATGCACATCTTGTGGTTTTGCAGAAAACTTCAATCTCGTCTACCAAAAGATGCCTGTGCATGCTTAAAACGCGTTTTCGCACAAATCCGTGCGCGGGTGCTAAAGAGAGCAGCATCGGCATGCTTAGCACGTCGTTTGGTAGAAATCCACGTGCGCGTTCTGCCAAAAGCACCATTTGCATGCACATCTTGTGGTTTTGCAGAAAACTTCATCCGCGTCTACCAAAAGATGCATGTACATGCTTAAAACGCGTTTTCGCGCGAATCCGTGCGCGGGTGCTAAAAAGAGCAGCATCGGCATGCTTAGCACGTCGTTTGGTAGAAATCCACGTGCGCGTTCTGCCAAAAGCACCATTTGCATGCACATCTTGTGGTTTTGCAGAAAACTTCAATCTCGTCTACCAAAAGATGCATGTGCATGCTTAAAACGCGTTTTCGCACGAATCCGTGCGCGGGTGCTAAAAAGAGCAGCATCGGCATGCTTAGCACGTTGTTTGGTAGAAATCCACGTGCGCGTTCTGCGAAAAGCACCATTTGCATGCACATCTTGTGGTTTTGCAGAAAACTTCAATCTCGTCTACCAAAAGATGCATGTGCATGCTTAAAACGCGTTTTCGCACGAATCCGTGCGCGGGTGCTAAAGAGAGCAGCATCGGCATGCTTAGCACGTTGTTTGGTAGAAATCCACGTGCGCGTTCTGCGAAAAGCACCATTTGCATGCACATCTTGTGGTTTTGCAGAAAACTTCAATCTCGTCTACCAAAAGATGCATGTGCATGCTTAAAACGCGTTTTCGCACGAATCCGTGCGCGGGTGCTAAAAAGAGCAGCATCGGCATGCTTAGCACGTTGTTTGGTAGAAATCCACGTGCGCGTTCTGCGAAAAGCACCATTTGCATGCACATCTTGTGGTTTTGCAGAAAACTTCAATCTCGTCTACCAAAAGATGCATGTGCATGCTTAAAACGCGTTTTCGCACGAATCCGTGCGCGGGTGCTAAAAAGAGCAGCATCGGCATGCTTAGCACGTTGTTTGGTAGAAATCCACGTGCGCGTTCTGCGAAAAGCACCATTTGCACGCACATCTTGTGGTTTTGCAGAAAACTTCAATCTCGTCTACCAAAAGATGCATGTGCATGCTTAAAACGCGTTTTCGCACGAATCCGTGCGCGGGTGCTAAAAAGAGCAGCATCGGCATGTTTAGCACGTTGTTTGGTAGAAATCCACGTGCGCGTTCTGCGAAAAGCACCATTTGCATGCACATCTTGTGGTTTTGCAGAAAACTTCAATCTCGTCTACCAAAAGATGCATGTGCATGCTTAAAACGCGTTTTCGCACGAATCCGTGCGCGGGTGCTAAAAAGAGCAGCATCGGCATGCTTAGCACGTTGTTTGGTAGAAATCCACGTGCGCGTTCTGCGAAAAGCACCATTTGCATGCACATCTTGTGGTTTTGCAGAAAACTTCAATCTCGTCTACCAAAAGATGCATGTGCATGCTTAAAACGCGTTTTCGCACGAATCCGTGCGCGGGTGCTAAAAAGAGCAGCATCGGCATGCTTAGCACGTTGTTTGGTAGAAATCCACGTGCGCGTTCTGCGAAAAGCACCATTTGCATGCACATCTTGTGGTTTTGCAGAAAACTTCAATCTCGTCTACCAAAAGATGCATGTGCATGCTTAAAACGCGTTTTCGCACGAATCCGTGCGCGGGTGCTAAAAAGAGCAGCATCGGCATTTTTAGCACGTTGTTTGGTAGAACTCCACGTGCGCCTTGTGCGAAAAGCACCATTTGCATGCACATCTTGTGGTTTTGCAGAAAACTTCATCCGCGTCTACCAAAAGATGCATGTGCATGCTTAAAACGCGTTTTCGCACGAATCCGTGCGCGGGTGCTAAAAAGAGCAGCATCGGCATGCTTAGCACGTTGTTTGGTAGAAATCCACGTGCGCGTTCTGCGAAAAGCACCATTTGCATGCACATCTTGTGGTTTTGCAGAAAACTTCAATCTCGTCTACCAAAAGATGCATGTGCATGCTTAAAACGCGTTTTCGCACGAATCCGTGCGCGGGTGCTAAAAAGAGCAGCATCGGCATGCTTAGCACGTTGTTTGGTAGAAATCCACGTGCGCGTTCTGCGAAAAGCACCATTTGCATGCACATCTTGTGGTTTTGCAGAAAACTTCAATCTCGTCTACCAAAAGATGCATGTGCATGCTTAAAACGCGTTTTCGCACGAATCCGTGCGCGGGTGCTAAAAAGAGCAGCATCGGCATGCTTAGCACGTTGTTTGGTAAAAATCCACGTGCGCGTTCTGCGAAAAGCACCATTTGCATGCACATCTTGTGGTTTTGCAGAAAACTTCAATCTCGTCTACCAAAAGATGCATGTGCATGCTTAAAACGCGTTTTCGCACAAATCCGTGCGCGGGTGCTAAAAAGAGCAGCATCGGCATGCTTAGCACGTCGTTTGGTAGAAATCCACGTGCGCGTTCTGCCAAGAGCACCATTTGCATGCACATCTTGTGGTTTTGCAGAAAACTTCATCCGCGTCTACCAAAAGATGCATGTGCATGCTTAAAACGCGTTTTCGCACGAATCCGTGCGCGGGTGCTAAAAAGAGCAGCATCGGCATGCTTAGCACGTCGTTTGGTAGAAATCCACGTGCGCGTTCTGCCAAAAGCACCATTTGCATGCACATCTTGTGGTTTTGCAGAAAACTTCATCCGCGTCTACCAAAAGATGCATGTGCATGCTAAAAACGCGTTTTCGCACGAATCCGTGCGCGGGTGCTAAAAAGAGCAGCATCGGCATGCTTAGCACGTTGTTTGGTAGAAATCCACGTGCGCGTTCTGCGAAAAGCACCATTTGCATGCACATCTTGTGGTTTTGCAGAAAACTTCAATCTCGTCTACCAAAAGATGCATGTGCATGCTTAAAACGCGTTTTCGCACAAATCCGTGCGCGGGTGCTAAAAAGAGCAGCATCGGCATGCTTAGCACGTCGTTTGGTAGAAATCCACGTGCGCGTGCTGCCAAAAGCACCATTTGCATGCACATCTTGTGGTTTTGCAGAAAACTTCATCCGCGTCTACCAAAAGATGCATGTGCATGCTTAAAACGCGTTTTCGCGCGAATCCGTGCGCGGGTGCTAAAAAGAGCAGCATCGGCATGCTTAGCACGTCGTTTGGTAGAAATCCACGTGCGCGTTCTGCCAAAAGCACCATTTGCATGCACATCTTGTGGTTTTGCAGAAAACTTCAATCTCGTCTACCAAAAGATGCATGTGCATGCTTAAAACGCGTTTTCGCACAAATCCGTGCGCGGGTGCTAAAAAGAGCAGCATCGGCATGCTTAGCACGTCGTTTGGTAGAAAATCCATGTGCGCGTTCTGCCAAGAGCACCATTTGCATGCACATCTTGTGGTTTTGCAGAAAACTTCATCCGCGTCTACCAAAAGATGCATGTACATGCTTAAAACGCGTTTTCGCACGAATCCGTGCGCGGGTGCTAAAAAGAGCAGCATCGGCATGCTTAGCACGTCGTTTGGTAGAAATACACGTGCGCGTTCTGCCAAAAGCACCATTTGCATGCACATCTTGTGGTTTTGCAGAAAACGTCATCCGCGTCTACCAAAAGATGCATGTGCATGCTTAAAACGCGTTTTCGCACGAATCCGTGCGCGGGTGCTAAAAAGAGCAGCATCGGCATGCTTAGCACGTTGTTTGGTAGAAATCCACGTGCGCGTTCTGCGAAAAGCACCATTTGCATGCACATCTTGTGGTTTTGCAGAAAACTTCAATCTCGTCTACCAAAAGATGCATGTGCATGCTTAAAACGCGTTTTCGCACAAATCCGTGCGCGGGTGCTAAAAAGAGCAGCATCGGCATGCTTAGCACGTCGTTTGGTAGAAATCCACGTGCGCGTTCTGCCAAGAGCACCATTTGCATGCACATCTTGTGGTTTTGCAGAAAACTTCAATCTCGTCTACCAAAAGATGCATGTGCATGCTTTAAAACGCGTTTTCGCACGAATCCGTGCGCGGGTGCTAAAGAGAGCAGCATCGGCATGCTTAGCACGTTGTTTGGTAGAAATCCACGTGCGCGTTCTGCGAAAAGCACCATTTGCATGCACATCTTGTGGTTTTGCAGAAAACTTCAATCTCGTCTACCAAAAGATGCATGTGCATGCTTAAAACGCGTTTTCGCACGAATCCGTGCGCGGGTGCTAAAAAAGAGCAGCATCGGCATGCTTAGCACGTTGTTTGGTAGAAATCCACGTGCGCGTTCTGCGAAAAGCACCATTTGCATGCACATCTTGTGGTTTTGCAGAAAACTTCAATCTCGTCTACCAAAAGATGCATGTGCATGCTTAAAACGCGTTTTCGCACGAATCCGTGCGCGGGTGCTAAAAAGAGCAGCATCGGCATGCTTAGCACGTTGTTTGGTAGAAATCCACGTGCGCGTTCTGCGAAAAGCACCATTTGCACGCACATCTTGTGGTTTTGCAGAAAACTTCAATCTCGTCTACCAAAAGATGCATGTGCATGCTTAAAACGCGTTTTCGCACGAATCCGTGCGCGGGTGCTAAAAAGAGCAGCATCGGCATGTTTAGCACGTTGTTTGGTAGAAATCTACGTGCGCGTTCTGCGAAAAGCACCATTTGCATGCACATCTTGTGGTTTTGCAGAAAACTTCAATCTCGTCTACCAAAAGATGCATGTGCATGCTTAAAACGCGTTTTCGCACGAATCCGTGCGCGGGTGCTAAAAAGAGCAGCATCGGCATGCTTAGCACGTTGTTTGGTAGAAATCCACGTGCGCGTTCTGCGAAAAGCACCATTTGCATGCACATCTTGTGGTTTTGCAGAAAACTTCAATCTCGTCTACCAAAAGATGCATGTGCATGCTTAAAACGCGTTTTCGCACGAATCCGTGCGCGGGTGCTAAAAAGAGCAGCATCGGCATGCTTAGCACGTTGTTTGGTAGAAATCCACGTGCGCGTTCTGCGAAAAGCACCATTTGCATGCACATCTTGTGGTTTTGCAGAAAAACTTCAATCTCGTCTACCAAAAGATGCATGTGCATGCTTAAAACGCGTTTTCCGCACGAATCCGTGCGCGGGTGCTAAAAAGAGCAGCATCGGCATTTTTAGCACGTTGTTTGGTAGAACTCCACGTGCGCCTTGTGCGAAAAGCACCATTTGCATGCACATCTTGTGGTTTTGCAGAAAACTTCATCCGCGTCTACCAAAAGATGCATGTGCATGCTTAAAACGCGTTTTCGCACGAATCCGTGCGCGGGTGCTAAAAAGAGCAGCATCGGCATGCTTAGCACGTTGTTTGGTAGAAATCCACGTGCGCGTTCTGCGAAAAGCACCATTTGCATGCACATCTTGTGGTTTTGCAGAAAACTTCAATCTCGTCTACCAAAAGATGCATGTGCATGCTTAAAACGCGTTTTCGCACGAATCCGTGCGCGGGTGCTAAAAAGAGCAGCATCGGCATGCTTAGCACGTTGTTTGGTAGAAATCCACGTGCGCGTTCTGCGAAAAGCACCATTTGCATGCACATCTTGTGGTTTTGCAGAAAACTTCAATCTCGTCTACCAAAAGATGCATGTGCATGCTTAAAACGCGTTTTCGCACGAATCCGTGCGCGGGTGCTAAAAAGAGCAGCATCGGCATGCTTAGCACGTTGTTTGGTAAAAATCCACGTGCGCGTTCTGCGAAAAGCACCATTTGCATGCACATCTTGTGGTTTTGCAGAAAACTTCAATCTCGTCTACCAAAAGATGCATGTGCATGCTTAAAACGGGTTTTCGCACAAATCCGTGCGCGGGTGCTAAAAAGAGCAGCATCGGCATGCTTAGCACGTCGTTTGGTAGAAATCCACGTGCGCGTTCTGCCAAGAGCACCATTTGCATGCACATCTTGTGGTTTTGCAGAAAACTTCATCCGCGTCTACCAAAAGATGCATGTGCATGCTTAAAACGCGTTTTCGCACGAATCCGTGCGCGGGTGCTAAAAAGAGCAGCATCGGCATGCTTAGCACGTCGTTTGGTAGAAATCCACGTGCGCGTTCTGCCAAAAGCACCATTTGCATGCACATCTTGTGGTTTTGCAGAAAACTTCATCCGCGTCTACCAAAAGATGCATGTGCATGCTAAAAACGCGTTTTCGCACGAATCCGTGCGCGGGTGCTAAAAAGAGCAGCATCGGCATGCTTAGCACGTTGTTTGGTAGAAATCCACGTGCGCGTTCTGCGAAAAGCACCATTTGCATGCACATCTTGTGGTTTTGCAGAAAACTTCAATCTCGTCTACCAAAAGATGCATGTGCATGCTTAAAACGCGTTTTCGCACAAATCCGTGCGCGGGTGCTAAAAAGAGCAGCATCGGCATGCTTAGCACGTCGTTTGGTAGAAATCCACGTGCGCGTGCTGCCAAAAGCACCATTTGCATGCACATCTTGTGGTTTTGCAGAAAACTTCATCCGCGTCTACCAAAAGATGCATGTGCATGCTTAAAACGCGTTTTCGCGCGAATCCGTGCGCGGGTGCTAAAAAGAGCAGCATCGGCATGCTTAGCACGTCGTTTGGTAGAAATCCACGTGCGCGTTCTGCCAAAAGCACCATTTGCATGCACATCTTGTGGTTTTGCAGAAAACTTCAATCTCGTCTACCAAAAGATGCATGTGCATGCTTAAAACGCGTTTTCGCACAAATCCGTGCGCGGGTGCTAAAAAGAGCAGCATCGGCATGCTTAGCACGTCGTTTGGTAGAAATCCATGTGCGCGTTCTGCCAAGAGCACCATTTGCATGCACATCTTGTGGTTTTGCAGAAAACTTCATCCGCGTCTACCAAAAGATGCATGTACATGCTTAAAACGCGTTTTCGCACGAATCCGTGCGCGGGTGCTAAAAAGAGCAGCATCGGCATGCTTAGCACGTCGTTTGGTAGAAATACACGTGCGCGTTCTGCCAAAAGCACCATTTGCATGCACATCTTGTGGTTTTGCAGAAAACGTCATCCGCGTCTACCAAAAGATGCATGTGCATGCTTAAAACGCGTTTTCGCACGAATCCGTGCGCGGGTGCTAAAAAGAGCAGCATCGGCATGCTTAGCACGTTGTTTGGTAGAAATCCACGTGCGCGTTCTGCGAAAAGCACCATTTGCATGCACATCTTGTGGTTTTGCAGAAAACTTCAATCTCGTCTACCAAAAGATGCATGTGCATGCTTAAAACGCGTTTTCGCACAAATCCGTGCGCGGGTGCTAAAAAGAGCAGCATCGGCATGCTTAGCACGTCGTTTGGTAGAAATCCACGTGCGCGTTCTGCCAAGAGCACCATTTGCATGCACATCTTGTGGTTTTGCAGAAAACTTCATCCGCGTCTACCAAAAGATGCATGTGCATGCTTAAAACGCGTTTTCGCACGAATCCGTGCGCGGGTGCTAAAAAGAGCAGCATCGGCATGCTTTGCACGTCGTTTGGTATAAATCCACGTGCGCGTTCTGCCAAAAGCACCATTTGCATGCACATCTTGTGGTTTTGCAGAAAACTTCATCCGCGTCAACCAAAAGATGCATGTGCATGCTTAAAACGCGTTTTCGCACGAATCCGTGCGCGGGTGCTAAAAAGAGCAGCATCGGCATGCTTAGCACGTTGTTTGGTAGAAATCCACGTGCGCGTTCTGCGAAAAGCACCATTTGCATGCACATCTTGTGGTTTTGCAGAAAACTTCAATCTCGTCTACCAAAAGATGCCTGTGCATGCTTAAAACGCGTTTTCGCACAAATCCGTGCGCGGGTGCTAAAGAGAGCAGCATCGGCATGCTTAGCACGTCGTTTGGTAGAAATCCACGTGCGCGTTCTGCCAAAAGCACCATTTGCATGCACATCTTGTGGTTTTGCAGAAAACTTCATCCGCGTCTACCAAAAGATGCATGTACATGCTTAAAACGCGTTTTCGCGCGAATCCGTGCGCGGGTGCTAAAAAGAGCAGCATCGGCATGCTTAGCACGTCGTTTGGTAGAAATCCACGTGCGCGTTCTGCGAAAAGCACCATTTGCATGCACATCTTGTGGTTTTGCAGAAAACTTCAATCTCGTCTACCAAAAGATGCATGTGCATGCTTAAAACGCGTTTTCGCACGAATCCGTGCGCGGGTGCTAAAAAGAGCAGCATCGGCATGCTTAGCACGTTGTTTGGTAGAAATCCACGTGCGCGTTCTGCGAAAAGCACCATTTGCATGCACATCTTGTGGTTTTGCAGAAAACTTCAATCTCGTCTACCAAAAGATGCATGTGCATGCTTAAAACGCGTTTTCGCACGAATCCGTGCGCGGGTGCTAAAAAGAGCAGCATCGGCATGCTTAGCACGTTGTTTGGTAGAAATCCACGTGCGCGTTCTGCGAAAAGCACCATTTGCATGCACATCTTGTGGTTTTGCAGAAAACTTCAATCTCGTCTACCAAAAGATGCATGTGCATGCTTAAAACGCGTTTTCGCACGAATCCGTGCGCGGGTGCTAAAAAGAGCAGCATCGGCATTTTTAGCACGTTGTTTGGTAGAACTCCACGTGCGCGTTGTGCGAAAAGGACCATTTGCATGCACATCTTGTGGTTTTGCAGAAAACTTCATCCGCGTCTACCAAAAGATGCATGTGCATGCTTAAAACGCGTTTTCGCACGAATCCGTGCGCGGGTGCTAAAAAGAGCAGCATCGGCATGCTTAGCACGTTGTTTGGTAGAAATCCACGTGCGCGTTTCTGCGAAAAGCACCATTTGCATGCACATCTTGTGGTTTTGCAGAAAACTTCAATCTCGTCTACCAAAAGATGCATGTGCATGCTTAAAACGCGTTTTCGCACGAATCCGTGCGCGGGTGCTAAAAAGAGCAGCATCGGCATGCTTAGCACGTTGTTTGGTAGAAATCCACGTGCGCGTTCTGCGAAAAGCACCATTTGCATGCACATCTTGTGGTTTTGCAGAAAACTTCAATCTCGTCTACCAAAAGATGCATGTGCATGCTTAAAACGCGTTTTCGCACGAATCCGTGCGCGGGTGCTAAAAAGAGCAGCATCGGCATGCTTAGCACGTTGTTTGGTAGAAATCCACGTGCGCGTTCTGCGAAAAGCACCATTTGCATGCACATCTTGTGGTTTTGCAGAAAACTTCAATCTCGTCTACCAAAAGATGCATGTGCATGCTTAAAACGCGTTTTCGCACGAATCCGTGCGCGGGTGCTAAAAAGAGCAGCATCGGCATGCTTAGCACGTTGTTTGGTAAAAATCCACGTGCGCGTTCTGCGAAAAGCACCATTTGCATGCACATCTTGTGGTTTTTGCAGAAAACTTCAATCTCGTCTACCAAAAGATGCATGTGCATGCTTAAAACGCGTTTTCGCACAAATCCGTGCGCGGGGTGCTAAAAAGAGCAGCATCGGCATGCTTAGCACGTCGTTTGGTAGAAATCCACGTGCGCGTTCTGCCAAGAGCACCATTTGCATGCACATCTTGTGGTTTTGCAGAAAACTTCATCCGCGTCTACCAAAAGATGCATGTGCATGCTTAAAACGCGTTTTCGCACGAATCCGTGCGCGGG
Source organism: Dermacentor andersoni (assembly GCF_023375885.2). Taxonomy (NCBI): domain Eukaryota; kingdom Metazoa; phylum Arthropoda; class Arachnida; order Ixodida; family Ixodidae; genus Dermacentor; species Dermacentor andersoni. The sequence goes on along the minus strand of NW_027314938.1, from coordinate 6,127 downwards.
TGCTAAAAGAGCAGCATCGGCATGCTTAGCACGTCGTTTGGTAGAAATCCACGTGCGCGTTCTGCCAAAAGCACCATTTGCATGCACATCTTGTGGTTTTGCAGAAAACTTCATCCGCGTCTACCAAAAGATGCATGTGCATGCTAAAAACGCGTTTTCGCACGAATCCGTGCGCGGGTGCTAAAAAGAGCAGCATCGGCATGCTTAGCACGTTGTTTGGTAGAAATCCACGTGCGCGTTCTGCGAAAAGCACCATTTGCATGCACATCTTGTGGTTTTGCAGAAAACTTCAATCTCGTCTACCAAAAGATGCATGTGCATGCTTAAAACGCGTTTTCGCACAAATCCGTGCGCGGGTGCTAAAAAGAGCAGCATCGGCATGCTTAGCACGTCGTTTGGTAGAAATCCACGTGCGCGTGCTGCCAAAAGCACCATTTGCATGCACATCTTGTGGTTTTGCAGAAAACTTCATCCGCGTCTACCAAAAGATGCATGTGCATGCTTAAAACGCGTTTTCGCGCGAATCCGTGCGCGGGTGCTAAAAAGAGCAGCATCGGCATGCTTAGCACGTCGTTTGGTAGAAATCCACGTGCGCGTTCTGCCAAAAGCACCATTTGCATGCACATCTTGTGGTTTTGCAGAAAACTTCAATCTCGTCTACCAAAAGATGCATGTGCATGCTTAAAACGCGTTTTCGCACAAATCCGTGCGCGGGTGCTAAAAAGAGCAGCATCGGCATGCTTAGCACGTCGTTTGGTAGAAATCCACGTGCGCGTTCTGCCAAGAGCACCATTTGCATGCACATCTTGTGGTTTTGCAGAAAACTTCATCCGCGTCTACCAAAAGATGCATGTACATGCTTAAAACGCGTTTTCGCACGAATCCGTGCGCGGGTGCTAAAAAGAGCAGCATCGGCATGCTTAGCACGTCGTTTGGTAGAAATACACGTGCGCGTTCTGCCAAAAGCACCATTTGCATGCACATCTTGTGGTTTTGCAGAAAACGTCATCCGCGTCTACCAAAAGATGCATGTGCATGCTTAAAACGCGTTTTCGCACGAATCCGTGCGCGGGTGCTAAAAAGAGCAGCATCGGCATGCTTAGCACGTTGTTTGGTAGAAATCCACGTGCGCGTTCTGCGAAAAGCACCATTTGCATGCACATCTTGTGGTTTTGCAGAAAACTTCAATCTCGTCTACCGAAAAAATGCATGTGCATGCTTTAAAACGCGTTTTCGCACAAATCCGTGCGCGGGTGCTAAAAAGAGCAGCATCGGCATGCTTAGCACGTCGTTTGGTAGAAATCCACGTGCGCGTTCTGCCAAGAGGACCATTTGCATGCACATATTGTGGTTTTGCAGAAAACTTCATCCGCGTCTACCAAAAGATGCATGTGCATGCTTCAAACGCGTTTTCGCACGAATCCGTGCGCGGGTGCTAAAAAGAGCAGCATCGGCATGCTTAGCACGTCGTTTGGTAGAAATCCACGTGCGCGTTCTGCCAAAAGCACCATTTGCATGCACATCTTGTGGTTTTGCAGAAAACTTCATCCGCGTCTACCAAAAGATGCATGTGCAAGCTTAAAACGCGTTTTCGCACGAATCCGTGTGCGGGTGCTAAAAAGAGCAGCATCGGCATGCTTAGCACGTTGTTTGGTAGAATCCACGTGCGCGTTCTGCGAAAAGCACCATTTGCATGCACATTTTGTGCTTTTGCAGAAAACTTCAATCTCGGCTACCAAAAGATGCATGTGCATGCTTAAAACGCGTTTTCGCACAAATCCGTGCGCGGGTGCTAAAAAGAGCAGCATCGGCATGCTTAGCACGTCGTTTGGTAGAAATCCACGTGCGCGTTCTGCCAAGAGCACCATTTGCATGCACATCTTGTGGTTTTGCAGAAAACTTCATCCGCGTCTACCAAAAGATGCATGTGCATGCTTAAAACGCGTTTTCGCACGAATCCGTGCGCGGGTGCTAAAAAAGAGCAGCATCGGCATGCTCCAAGAGTACCATTTGCATGCACATCTTGTGGTTTTGCAGAAAACTTCATCCGCGTCTACCAAAAGATGCATGTGCATGCTTAAAACGCGTTTTCGCACGAATCCGTGCGCGGGTGCTAAAAAGAGCAGCATCGGCATGCTTAGCACGTTGTTTGGTACAAATCCACGTGCGCGTTCTGCCAAAAGCACCATTTGCATGCACATCTTGTGGTTTTGCAGAGAAACTTCAATCTCGTCTACCAAAAGATGCATGTGCATGCTTAAAACGCGTTTTCGCAGAAATCCGTGCGCGGGTGCTAAAAAGAGCAGCATCGGCATGCTTAGCACGTCGTTTGGTAGAAATCCACGTGCGCGTTCTGCCAAAAGCACCATTTGCATGCACATCTTGTGGTTTTGCAGAAAACTTCAATCTCGTCTACCAAAAGATGCATGTGCATGCTTAAAACGCGTTTTCGCACGAATCCGTGCGCGGGTGCTAAAAAGAGCAGCATCGGCATGCTTAGCACGTTGTTTGGTAGAAATCCACGTGCGCGTTCTGCGAAAAGCACCATTTGCATGCACATCTTGTGGTTTTGCAGAAAACTTCAATCTCGTCTACCAAAAGATGCATGTGCATGCTTAAAACGCGTTTTCGCACGAATCCGTGCGCGGGGTGCTAAAAAAGAGCAGCATCGGCATGCTTAGCACGTTGTTTGGTAGAAATCCACGTGCGCGTTCTGCGAAAAGCACCATTTGCACGCACATCTTGTGGTTTTGCAGAAACTTCAATCTCGTCTACCAAAAGATGCATGTGCATGCTTAAAACGCGTTTTCGCACGAATCCGTGCGCGGGTGCTAAAAAGAGCAGCATCGGCATGCTTAGCACGTTGTTTGGTAGAAATCCACGTGCGCGTTCTGCGAAAAGCACCATTTGCATGCACATCTTGTGGTTTTGCAGAAAACTTCAATCTCGTCTACCAAAAGATGCATGTGCATGCTTAAAACGCGTTTTCGCACGAATCCGTGCGCGGGTGCTAAAAAGAGCAGCATCGGCATGCTTAGCACGTTGTTTGGTAGACATCCACGTGCGCGTTCTGCGAAAAGCACCATTTGCATGCACATCTTGTGGTTTTGCAGAAAACTTCAATCTCGTCTACCAAAAGATGCATGTGCATGCTTAAAACGCGTTTTCGCACGAATCCGTGCGCGGGTGCTAAAAAGAGCAGCATCGGCATGCTTAGCACGTTGTTTGGTAGAAATCCACGTGCGCGTTCTGCGAAAAGCACCATTTGCATGCACATCTTGTGGTTTTGCAGAAACTTCAATCTCGTCTACCAAAAGATGCATGTGCATGCTTAAAACGCGTTTTCGCACGAATCCGTGCGCGGGTGCTAAAAAGAGCAGCATCGGCATTTTTAGCACGTTGTTTGGTAGAACTCCACGTGCGCGTTGTGCGAAAAAGCACCATTTGCATGCACATCTTGTGGTTTTGCAGAAAACTTCATCCGCGTCTACCAAAAGATGCATGTGCATGCTTAAAACGCGTTTTCGCACGAATCCGTGCGCGGGTGCTAAAAAGAGCAGCATCGGCATGCTTAGCACGTTGTTTGGTAGAAATCCACGTGCGCGTTCTGCGAAAAGCACCATTTGCATGCACATCTTGTGGTTTTGCAGAAAACTTCAATCTCGTCTACCAAAAGATGCATGTGCATGCTTAAAACGCGTTTTCGCACGAATCCGTGCGCGGGTGCTAAAAAGAGCAGCATCGGCATGCTTAGCACGTTGTTTGGTAGAAATCCACGTGCGCGTTCTGCGAAAAGCACCATTTGCATGCACATCTTGTGGTTTTGCAGAAAACTTCAATCTCGTCTACCAAAAGATGCATGTGCATGCTTAAAACGCGTTTTCGCACGAATCTGTGCGCGGGTGCTAAAAAGAGCAGCATCGGCATGCTTAGCACGTTGTTTGGTAGAAATCCACGTGCGCGTTCTGCGAAAAGCACCATTTGCATGCACATCTTGTGGTTTTGCAGAAAACTTCAATCTCGTCTACCAAAAGATGCATGTGCATGCTTAAAACGCGTTTTCGCACGAATCCGTGCGCGGGTGCTAAAAAGAGCAGCATCGGCATGCTTAGCACGTTGTTTGGTAAAAATCCACGTGCGCGTTCTGCGAAAAGCACCATTTGCATGCACATCTTGTGGTTTTGCAGAAAACTTCAATCTCGTCTACCAAAAGATGCATGTGCATGCTTAAAACGCGTTTTCGCACAAATCCGTGCGCGGGTGCTAAAAAGAGCAGCATCGGCATGCTTAGCACGTCGTTTGGTAGAAATCCACGTGCGCGTTCTGCCAAAAGCACCATTTGCATGCACATCTTGTGGTTTTGCAGAAAACTTCAATCTCGTCTACCAAAAGATGCATGTGCATGCTTAAAACGCGTTTTCGCACAAATCCGTGCGCGGGTGCTAAAAAGAGCAGCATCGGCATGCTTAGCACGTCGTTTGGTAGAAATCCACGTGCGCGTTCTGCCAAAAGCACCATTTGCATGCACATCTTGTGGTTTTGCAGAAAACTTCATCCGCGTCTACCAAAAGATGCATGTGCAAGCTTAAAAACGCGTTTTCGCACGAATCCGTGCGCGGGTGCTAAAAAGAGCAGCATCGGCATGCTTAGCACGTTGTTTGGTAGAAATCCACGTGCGCGTTCTGCGAAAAGCACCATTTGCATGCACATCTTGTGCTTTTGCAGAAAACTTCAATCTCGTCTACCAAAAGATGCATGTGCATGCTTAAAACGCGTTTTCGCACAAATCCGTGCGCGGGTGCTAAAAAGAGCAGCATCGGCATGCTTAGCACGTCGTTTGGTAGAAATCCACGTGCGCGTTCTGCCAAGAGCACCATTTGCATGCACATCTTGTGGTTTTGCAGAAAACTTCATCCGCGTCTACCAAAAGATGCATGTGCATGCTTAAAACGCGTTTTCGCACGAATCCGTGCGCGGGTGCTAAAAAAGAGCAGCATCGGCATGCTCCAAGAGCACCATTTGCATGCACATCTTGTGGTTTTGCAGAAAACTTCATCCGCGTCTACCAAAAGATGCATGTGCATGCTTAAAACGCGTTTTCGCACGAATCCGTGCGCGGGTGCTAAAAAGAGCAGCATCGGCATGCTTAGCACGTTGTTTGGTAGAAATCCACGTGCGCGTTCTGCCAAAAGCACCATTTGCATGCACATCTTGTGGTTTTGCAGAAAACTTCAATCTCGTCTACCAAAAGATGCATGTGCATGCTTAAAACGCGTTTTCGCAGAAATCCGTGCGCGGGTGCTAAAAAGAGCAGCATCGGCATGCTTAGCACGTCGTTTGGTAGAAATCCACGTGCGCGTTCTGCCAAAAGCACCATTTGCATGCACATCTTGTGGTTTTGCAGAAAACTTCATCCGCGTCTACCAAAAGATGCATGTGCATGCTTAAAAACGCGTTTTCGCGCGAATCCGTGCGCGGGTGCTAAAAAGAGCAGCATCGGCATGCTTAGCACGTCGTTTGGTAGAAATCCACGTGCGCGTTCTGCCAAAAGGACCATTTGCATGCACATCTTGTGGTTTTGCAGAAAACTTCATCCGCGTCTACCAAAAGATGCATGTGCAAGCTTAAAACGCGTTTTCGCACGAATCCGTGCGCGGGTGCTAAAAAGAGCAGCATCGGCATGCTTAGCACCTTGTTTGGTAGAAATCCACGTGCGCGTTCTGCGAAAAGCACCATTTGCATGCACATCTTGTGCTTTTGCAGAAAACTTCAATCTCGTCTACCAAAAGATGCATGTGCATGCTTAAAACGCGTTTTCGCACGAATCCGTGCGCGGGTGCTAAAAAGAGCAGCATCGGCATGCTTAGCACGTTGTTTGGTAGACATCCACGTGCGCGTTCTGCGAAAAGCACCATTTGCATGCACATCTTGTGGTTTTGCAGAAAAACTTCAATCTCGTCTACCAAAAGATGCATGTGCATGCTTAAAACGCGTTTTCGCACGAATCCGTGCGCGGGTGCTAAAAGAGCAGCATCGGCATGCTTAGCACGTTGTTTGGTAGAAATCCACGTGCGCGTTCTGCGAAAAGCACCATTTGCATGCACATCTTGTGGTTTTGCAGAAAACT